>NW_017686033.1:0-6485 GCF_001879085.1 Nicotiana attenuata | reverse complement strand
GTAGTTTGGGCAAGGAGTAGAAGAGGTAGGGTGGTAGACAAAGTTTTCGTAAAAAAAAAACAAGTTTTTGTTTTTTTTTTTTGTTTTTTTTTTTTTTGGTTAAAAAAAAATAAGTTAAAGTTTGGACCGGGGGGAAGGGGGTGGGTAGACGAGGGTAGGGTGGTAGAACGAAAAAAAACTGAAATTTGGTAAAAAAAAAAAAAAAACCCTTTTTGGAGAGAGGGGGTGGGGTGGGTGTAGGGCGTGAGGTGGGGTTGGGGTGGGTGGGTGTGGGGGTGTGGGTTGGTGAGGGTGGGGAATATGGTGGGAAGGTTGAGAAGGAATTTTGGAAAAAATATTTTCTATTCTCTTGATAAGAAAAATATTTTCCTCCAATCGGAGGAAAATGAGTTCATAAGGAATATGTTTTCCAAAACATTTAAGCCAACTAAACATGGAAAAATTGAAAAACATTTTCCGGAAAATATTTTCCTTCCTACCAAACACACCCGAAAGCCCAAAATATATAGTAGATCACTTGAAAATAACACATGAACAACAGGTGGTAAAACTATAAGTTTACAAATTAATGGCGCTTGATTAGTAGTTGAGTCGATTATTCAAACCCAATAACATATCATGCAGTTGATGGGGAAAAATGTGAACGGGAACACAACAACAACAACAACAACAACAACAACCCAGTAGAATCCCACAAGTGGGGTCTGGGGAGGGTAGTATATGCGCAGACCTTACCCCTACCCCGAAGGAGTAGAGAGGATGTTTCCGGAAGACCCTCGGCTCAAGATAATAAGAAAAACAAAAAGGAGAGAATATTAGTTTCACCACAGAAATCATAGGAAAAATAGGAANCTCCAGGTATTCTGTCTTCGTTCTGCTCAGCTTGAAACCTTTAGACTCAAGAGTTTGTCTCCAAACTTCTAGTCTCTCGTTAACACCGGCTCGTGACTCATCAATCAAAACTATGTCATCGGCAAATAGCATGCACCATGGCACCTCCCCTTGAATATGGTTTGTTAATGCATCCATTACCGGGGCGAATAAGAACTGACTGAGCGCAGAGCCTTGGTGTAACCCCATTTCAACTGGAAAATGCTCAGAGTCGCCTCCTACTGTCCTAACCCAAGTCTTAGCCCCATCATACATGTCCCTTATCGCCATAATATAGGGGACCGACACACCTTTTGTCACCAAGCATCTCCAGAGAACTTCTCTAGGAACCTTGTCATACGCTTTCTCTAGGTCAATAAATACCATATGCAGATCCTTCTTTCTCTCTCTGTACAGTTCCACCAACCTCCTAACAAGGTGTATAGCTTCTGTGGTAGAACGACCCGGCATGAACCCAAACTGGTTGTCGGATACAGACACTGTCATCCTCACCCTCGCTTCAACGACCCTCTCCCATAAAACTCATTTTTATTAGGCATTATTAACTTGTTAAATTATGTTTACTAGATAGTGTCCACTAGCCAACATCATTACTATCAGAAAGGCAGGGCAGCTACAGACTCAGTCGGCTCACTTTCTCACACTCGGTGAACAAATATTTGGCCTAAATTCCTTTAAGCTTGGAAGTTGCTTTTGTTTGATAGAAAACATCTTTTTATCCAAAACTTTGAAAAAGAAGTGACCTTGCCTCCTGAATCTATAGACTCGTGTTTGCTAGTTCTGGAGGCAATCCTTACCACCAATCAAAAGTTAATTTTGTAACCTGTCCATTCAACTAAGGATTTAAAATTTAAACTCGAATAGACATCCAAAAGAGAATTGCTAACTTAAAATCGATGCAAATATTTAAGAATTCCAGCGATAATGAAAAACCACCAGTTTGAAATTCACAAAACTCTAGATGATAATGAAAGCCAGTTCAAAGTACTCTATTAAACTATACCAATGAAAAAGAAAAACTACTAGTACTATCTATCAACCACTTAGTCCACTTCCTCAATCTTAGGTCCTGCACTGCTAGCACCAGCTGGTGGAGCATCTTCATCCATAGCTGCACCAGCATCACCACCAGCACCCTGGTACATCTTGGCAATGATGGGATTACAAATGCCCTCAAGCTCCTTCATCTTGTCCTCAAACTCATCAGCTTCTGCAAGCTGGTTGTTGTCAAGCCATGAAATTGCCTGATCAATGGCATCCTCAATCTTCTTCTTGTCATCTGTGCTAAGCTTAGAACCAATTTTCTCATCCTTCACTGTATTCCTCATGTTGTAGGCATAGTTCTCCAATGCATTCTTGGCCTCCACCTTCTTCTTGTGATCCTCGTCTTCCGCCTTGTACTTCTCAGCTTCCTGCACCATCTTCTCAATTTCTTCCTTTGACAACCTACCCTTGTCATTGGTAATTGTAATCTTATTTTTCTGTCCAGTGGTCTTGTCCTCTGCAGAGACGTTCAAGATACCATTTGCATCAATATCGAAGCAGACAGTGATCTGAGGCACACCCCTAGGAGCAGGAGGAATACCAGAGAGCTCAAATTTACCCAATAAGTTGTTGTCTCTTGTTCTTGCTCTCTCACCCTCGAACACCTGAATCAACACTCCAGGTTGGTTATCAGAGTATGTGGAGAATACTTGCTCTTTCTTGGTAGGAATTGTGGTGTTCCTCGGAATCAGGACAGTCATCACACCTCCAGCAGTTTCTAACCCAAGAGACAGAGGTGTGACATCCAAAAGCAGCAAGTCTTGGACCTTCTCATTACCCTCTCCGCTAAGAATGGCGGCTTGCACAGCAGCACCGTAGGCAACAGCCTCATCTGGGTTGATGCTCTTGCAAAGCTCCTTGCCATTGAAGAAGTCCTGCAACAGCTGCTGCACCTTGGGAATTCGAGTGGATCCACCTACAAGAACAACATCATGAACAGTGCTCTTATCCATCTTGGCATCCCTCAAACATTTCTCAACTGGCTCCATACACTTCCTAAAGAGATCCATATTCAACTCCTCGAATCTGGCACGAGTAATGGTAGAATAAAAATCAACCCCCTCATACAGGGAATCAATTTCAATTGTTGTCTGAGCAGTGGAAGAGAGAGTTCTCTTTGCCCTCTCACAAGATGTCCTCAATCTTCTCAGAGCTCTTGGGTTACCACTAATATCTTTCTTGTGCTTTCTCTTGAATTCCTGGACAAAGTGGTTTACCAATCTGTTATCAAAATCCTCACCTCCAAGGTGAGTGTCTCCTGCTGTAGCTTTCACCTCGAAAATACCCTCTTCAATAGTGAGAAGGGATACATCAAATGTACCACCACCAAGATCGAAGATAAGCACGTTCTTCTCACCTACACTAGTAGCTTTCTTGTCCAGACCATATGCAATAGCAGCAGCCGTAGGCTCATTAATAATACGCATGACATTCAGTCCAGAAATAACCCCAGCATCCTTAGTAGCCTGACGTTGCGAGTCATTGAAGTAGGCAGGCACAGTCACCACGGCATTCTTCACAGTTGATCCAAGGTATGCCTCAGCAATTTCCTTCATCTTTGTCAGCACCATAGAAGAGATTTCTTCAGCAGCAAACTGTTTCTCTTCACCCTTGTAATTTACAACAATCATTGGCTTATCACCAGGTCCAGGGATAACCTTAAAAGGCCACAATTTCATGTCACCCTGTACAGATGCATCACTAAACCTCCTGCCAATAAGCCGCTTTGCATCTGCCAATGTAAAGTACAATGACCATTAAATAACTGAACTTTAATCATAAATAATACTGTATGGGTTAAAGCCAAACAAATTTGCACAACACCTATTCAAATAGCAAATTAACATGATAACACATAAGTTCCATACAAAAAGTAGTCAACTATACTGGCATATATGTGACTAATAAATATGAGTAAACCGGTCGAAGACTAGGATAAAGGATCTGAAACCGATATTTGTTCCTACCACGTGTTTAATTAAAATAATCATACTACTGTCTAGCAATGGCTAAAGCATGGATTAAGACATCATATCGTTTTCGATTAAAACAATTCCAGAAATTCACTGACTTAGATTCTCTAATTTTTCTCTTATGCCCACAGCAAATTCACCAGATAGTCTTAAATTATTTAATAAATTAAAATCATGTCAACTTGCCTACACCTCAATAAAATCATCAGACAAATTGATTGTTATAGTAAAAATTCAGACTTGAAGTGTGCAGGTAATTTTCTTATGTTTTAAACAGTCTATCAAGATATTGTTTAATCCTCCTACGAGCTTCTGGACTAATTAACAACTAAATAACAATGAATACAAATCAGCTAATTCAAACGAATCACACCACGTCATTCATCAAACTTCAACGTCACAACAAATCAACATTTTACAAAATTTACCACTCATCAACAACCATACTATTCAAAACGGAAATAAGCATAAGAAATAGTATGAGATTAGATAGAAAAATTGAAAGCTTACCGAAAACGGTGTTAATGGGATTCATGGCGACCTGATTCTTAGCAGCGTCACCAATGAGGCGTTCAGTGTCAGTGAACGCAACATAAGACGGCGTCGTCCTGTTTCCTTGGTCATTAGCGATAATCTCCACACGATCATGTTGCCAAACGCCAACACAAGAATACGTAGTTCCCAGATCAATCCCGATCGCTGGTCCTTCACCTTTTCCGGCCATTGCTTTAATCGGCGACGTATATAGAGTAGAGTGAGAGAAAAAAGAGAGCTAAATTATGATTTGAGAAGAAAGAGTAATATGGTGAGATATGAAGGTAGGAAGGAACAACGGCTGGTATATATATATTCGGCTTCGGGTTAAGCGTTTTGTAGCCGTGTTTAAGGGTTCTAGAATGTTCTTTTTCCCGAATTATAACCAATCATGGATTTCCCTGAACGTGTTTTATGGGATCTAGAAGGTTCTGTTTGCCTAAGTCTAACCGATCAGGGTATATTTGGAACTTCCTAATTCCTGTAGAGTGTAGACATAGCAATGGTATTACTTGGGAGCGTCCAAAGAAAACAGATAAACCGCAACAAACCGATAATTCGAGTGAAATCGGAGAAAAATTCAATTGTAATTTGGTGTTGAAAAAAAATTCCGACCAGAATTAGTTTGTTTTGGTTTTAACTAAAAAGTTAAATCGAAACTAAACCACCCGATATTACATTTATACAATTTTTAAAAATATTTTATATATATAAATATTTATCGTAATATAATTTATAAATATTTTTTAAACTTGTTTCAATTTTATCTTTTAACATATTATTTAAAGTTTGGACTTAACATTCTTGAATGGTCCAATAAATTTTATAGCCCATAAAGGTAGTTAGTCAAACAAAGTTTAAATCAATACTAATGCTAATAAAGAAAATTCAATTCAACACTAGGAATGACAATAATGTTGGATATCTATTTTTTAGTTTTTGCATTGGTGTATAACAAAAATACATAACATAGTTTATCTTTGTTTAGTGCTTTGTTGTGTAATTAATACCGGTACTTATTAGATCTGCTTATTTTAGCATGACTAAATAGTTTTTTTTATTATGTTAATTTTTATTATGGCGTATTAATTAGTAATATTTTCTTTATGCGATTTTATTATCTTGGTTACTGAATATTTTAGCACAATGTTATGACTCATCTTATATTGTGTTATTTTTTTTAGAAATACATTATATAGTTGTATTCTACTATGACTAAAGAAATATTTGGAGCACAAGCTACATATTTTGTGCTATGAAGATTTTACGGAAAAAAACTCCCGAAAATTCGAAAAAAACCTAGGAAACTCGAGAAAAACTCGAGATTGTAAAACTCGACTTTATTGGTTTGGTTTAGTTTAGGTTTAAAAACCTCGACACCTGGTTTAGTTTAGTAATTGAAAATCTGAAGCAACCCGATCTATGTACCCCCTAGCAGGGGCGAAGCTATATGTTTTGAAGGGTGGTCAACTAACCACCCTTCGTCGGAAAATTACACTGCCTATATAGGTAAAAGAAATATTTGATTTTAGAGGTATATAATATATATTGAACACTCTTTATCAGAGAATTTTTTTCACTTCTTTCAAATTTGAACATCCTTGAGTAAATTTCTGGCTTCGCCACTGCCCCTAGTATTACTTAACACTGTTGGACCGACCATACTCTTTCTTTTGTCTGTCACACCCCTATTCCCACACAAATATTCAATTTTCCAGTATGAATCTAAGATAGTAATAAAACTATGTGAATTAATCTGTCACGACCCAAAATCCACCGTAGACCGTAATGGAGTCCAATGCTACCGTTAGGCAAGACATTAATTCAATCCATACGTCCATAGTAAATCAAAATGCATTTCAAGAATATGTTAGATTGAAGCTCAACGAGCTATGGTGAATCCATTAGAGAAAACCCTAGAAGGGTCGAGAGAGAAGAGAGATAAACAGGTAAATGAAATATTAGAAAAAATATCTAGTCTTCTTGTTTAAATTTCTCGCTTTTGAGTCAGTATTTATATTTACAAGGAAAAAATTGAGAAAA
>NW_017686032.1:6015-6485 GCF_001879085.1 Nicotiana attenuata | reverse complement strand
ATCTTATGAACAGCGTATTTCAGCCATATCTTGATTCGTTTGTCATAGTATTCATTGATGATATCCTGATGTACCCACGTAGCCAGGAGGAGCATGCCCAACATTTGCGGATTGTACTACAGAGGTTGAGGGAGGAGAAGCTTTATGCCAAGTTCTCCAAGTAGGAGTTTTGGCTTAGTATCAGGACTTGAGACAGCACTATTGGTGGAGGATTATACTCAGCTTCAGCTCAGCTTCTAGACACAGTATGTTGCTTCTTAGCTTTCCAGGATATGGTTGAAATCCCAAGTTCAACACAGTATCCAGTAACAGATTTTCTTAACATAGGACACGATGCCCAATTTGAATCACAGAATGCTTCTATTTCTTCATTGTTATCACTTGACTATTAATACGCCCAACCTGGTTGCTTCTTAATGTACTTTACTACATGAAGTGCTTCTTCATATGAGTACTTCGTTAGGTGCTAT
>NW_017686032.1:0-960 GCF_001879085.1 Nicotiana attenuata | reverse complement strand
ATGACGTCCTGGGACATGAAGCGCATAATAAAGGATTCGCAGGCTATGAAATGACGTGCTCGGGCTATGATAATGGTGCCTCCGAACCATGATGCCTTTGAATAATGATGTGCAGAATATAAAGCGGGGTCCTCGGGCCATGGCATGGCGTTCCGGGCTATGAAGATGGTGCCTCCGAACAATGATGCCCTTGGACGGTTTGGCGGTATTTCAGCCCATGAAAGGCAAGATTTGGCGGTATTTCAGCCCATGAAATGCAAGATTTGGCGGTATTTCAGCCGATGTGAAGGATAAGTCCAAATGGCGATATTTCAGCCGACAGAAATTTAAATAAAGCTGGCGATGTTTCAGCCGATGTAGAAAATGTAAATGGCGATATTCAGCCGACAGAAATTTAAATAAAGCTGGCGATGTTTCAGCCGATGTAGAAAATGTAAATGGCGATATTTCAGCCGACAGAAATTTAAATAAAGCTGGCGATGTTTCAGCCGATGTAGAAAATATAAATGGCGAAATTTCAGCCGACGGAAATTTAAATAACGCTGGCGATATTTCAGCCGATGAAAAGATTTAAGTAAAATTAGCGATATTTCAACCGATGTAGGGATCTAAATAGAGTTGGCGATATTTCAGCCGATATAGAGATTTAAATAAAGTTGGCGATCTTTCAGCCATGGAGATGGAGGTAGAGCTTAACCTCGGAAGGCAGAATGGTAGCTTTATGCAATGTAGAGAAATGCAGGATGGAGGTAGAGCTTAACCTTGGAAGGCAGAATGGTAGCGTTATGCAATGCAGAGAAATGCAGGATGGAGACAGTGCTTAGTCTCGGAAGCAGAAAAGTAGCCTTATGCAATGCAAAAAATACAGATGGAGACAGTGCTTAGTCTCGGAAGGCAGAAAAGTAGCCTTATGCAATGCGAAAAATGCAGATGGAGACAGTGCTTAGTCTCGGAAGGCAG
>NW_017686031.1:0-6485 GCF_001879085.1 Nicotiana attenuata | reverse complement strand
GGAGATAACCAATCCATGCCTAAAATAACATCAAAATCCACCATGCTTAATAGCAATAGATCAACTCGGGTCTCCAGACCCCCAATAGTCACTATACATGACCGGTACACATGGTCTACATCAACAGTATCGCCCATCGGGGTAGATACATGAACAGGCAAAGCAAGAAACTCTCGGGGCGTACCCAAATGGTGAGAAAAATACGAAGAAACATAAGAATAGGTAGAACCGGGATCAAATAATACAGAGGCATCTCTGTGGTAGATTGTAACAATACCTGTAACGACAGCATCTGAAGCAATGACATATGGCCTGCCTGGAATAGTATAGAAATGAGCCTGGACACTGCCTGATCGACCTCCCCCTCTAGGGCGACCCCTGGCTACCCGACTTCCACCCCTATCTGGCTGGGCGGGTGGTGAAGTAACTGGGGTAGAAGTCGAGGGCTGACCCCTCTACTGAGACGAGCTAGCTACACGACGGGGACACTGCCTCCTGATATGCCCAAACTCCCCGCACTCATAAGAACTCCCAGGTGCTGGGGAAGGGGACTGAAGGGAACCCCTCGCACCGGAGTGACCAGTAGAAGGACCTGGCACGGAAGAACCCTGGACTGATGGGGCACGAGATAAACTCT
Source organism: Nicotiana attenuata (assembly GCF_001879085.1). Lineage (NCBI taxonomy): Eukaryota > Viridiplantae > Streptophyta > Magnoliopsida > Solanales > Solanaceae > Nicotiana > Nicotiana attenuata. The sequence goes on along the minus strand of NW_017686031.1, from coordinate 5,848 downwards.
GAGCTGGGAGGGCACTGAGTGATGACTGGCCTTGCTGAGGCCTATGATAACAACGACCTGAAGATGCCCCACGATGCTCTGGGCGGGCCGACTGAGCGGTTCTGAAAGAACGACCTTTACCATGCTGGAACTGGCCTCTCCAAGGAGCACCACTGTAATTGCCAGAACCTCGAGGCCTCTTGGCCTCCCTCTCCTCTCGATCCTGAAGGCGAACCATCTCAATCTCTCGAGCTATGTCAACCACCTCCTCGAACGTAGCACCCAATACTCTCTCTATTACGGAGATGGTAGTTAAGGCCATCAACAAATCTCCTGATCCTCTCACGATCAGTCGGGACCATCCAAACGGCATGAGGAGCCAACTCTGAAAACCTCATCTCATACTGGGACACGGTCATATCCCCCTATCTCAACCACTCAAACTGCCTGCACAGCTCCTCTCTGCGGTACTGCGGTACATACTTCTCCAAGAAGAGAGTGGAGAACTCCTGCCAAGTAAGGGGCGCTGCACCAATAGGCCTACGCCTCTCATACGCCTCCCACCAAGTGAAGGCAGCCCCAGAAAACTGAAAGGTGGTGAATGCCACACCACTAGACTCAAGAATCCCCGCTGTACGGAGCATCCGCTGACACTTGTCCAGAAAACCCTGGGCATCCTCGCCCTCAGCACCACTGAATGACGGAGGCTGGAGTCTACCAAACCTCTCAAGACGACGCTGCTCATCCTCCGGCATAACTGGAACCCTGAACTCCTGCAGTGGTGCGACCGGCTGAGCTGGAGGTGCCTCCGCCGTCTGCAGTCCCTGCACTACCTGCTCAGGTGTGCGAGCAGCGGGGTTCTGATTTCCTCCCCCGGCCTGTGAAGTCGTTGTTGTTGTGGTGGCTGAAATTGCCTGAGCCAGGCCAGTGCAAACTGTCAAGATCTGTGCCAAGGTCTACTGTAGACCCATGATCACGATGGGCATAGCTGGTGCCTGAACTGGTGCTGCTGGAGCCTGATCCGGAGCTGGGGCAACTGGTGGATCAACAGGTGCTGCCCTCGCTGCTCTGCCTCTGCCACGACCACGACCGTGTCCACGGCCTCTGGTGGCATTAGTTGGTGGTACTGGTGGTCGTCCACCTCGTCCGGTAGTGCGAGTCCTCGCCATCTGCGAGAGAATAGAATAACAGAAGTTCAGCACTCAGATAAACAAGTTTGCACGATAAGAATTTCAAGAATGTGAGGTTTTTCCTAAAAGGTTCTGCAGCCTCTCGAGGATAAATACGGACGTCTCCGTACCGATCCGCGAGACTCTACTAAACCCGCTCATGACTCGTGAGACCTAGTAACCTAGGCTCTGATACCAACTTGTCACGACCCAAATCCCGAACCCGGTCGTGATGGCGCCTCTCGTGAAGACAAGGCCAGCCAGACCAAACAGAACTCTTTTAAACAATTAAATACCATAAACAGTTGTTAAACATGATATAATAGCCATAATTAGCGGAAATAACGATAACAATAGGGGAAACCATCCCGACACAGCCCAAACCGGGGTGTCACAAGTCATGAGCAACTAAGAAATCCAGATACGAGTCAACTGAACACTAAATCCGATACAATAGTTCTAGGAACATGAAAATGATAAGATAGGGGAGGCACGGGGGCTGCAGACGCTAACAGCTGCCTCGTAGTCTCCAAATCACTGCCTGGACTGGGAGGATCAGCACTCAGGAGCGGACTCTGCTATGCCTGTATCTGCACACACGGTGCAGGGAGTAATGTGAGTACTCCGGCCCAGTGAGTAATAATTGTAAATAATGGCTGAAAGCATGAAAACACGTAAAGTCACAAAGCAACTCTATATCAAAACATTTAAATCACTTAAGCCGTAAACCAGTGAAGAAGTCGAACGAAATTTCTTTAAATCAAGTAAAATAGGTAATTTAACAGGTAAATAATCAAGTAGGGATTCGCCCCTCGGGCACAGTATTAACCTCTTAGTACACACTCTCAGCACTCAACTCATATGCCCCACAATAACAGAAATTAGAGTAACCATTGCGGCGTGCAGCCCGATCCGTACATCGCTGCGGCGCGCAGCTCGATCCATGTAAATAGTTGACTGCGCTCACTAGGGGTGTGCAGACTCCGGAGGGGCTCCTACATCCCAAGCGCTATATTGTTGCGGCGCGCAGCCCGATCCGTATAAGTATTGCTGCGGCGTGCAGCCCGATCCATAACATATATAATATCCTCACCATGGGGTTCTCAACCCCTCTCAGTCATTAATCTCACAGCCTCTCGGGCACAATAATAGAAGGTAGGGATCTCAGCCCCCATATTCCTCTCATTTAGGATTAGATTGATAAACCGGCTTAAATCGTTTAAAACAGATAGAAACAATGACTGTGGATATGATTTTTGACAAGTAAAGTGAGGAGAATCAATCAAAGTCCCCGAAGGGTTCAAATAGTTGGCACGAAGCCCAAATATGGCAATTAGCCCAAATCATGATGATAGTCAACAAGTTTTAGTCAAATACGTAGTAAATTCATCAATCGGGACGGAGCAAGTCACAATCCCAATGGTGCTCTACCCACGCTCGCTATCCGGCGTGCAAGTCACCTCAATATAGCACTACAATGTGCAAATCCGGGGTTTCAAACCCTCAGGACATCATTTAACATCATTCTTCACCTCGAACCGGCTAAATCTCTAGCTCGCGATGCCCTTGCCTCTCAAATCGGCCTCCACGTGCGTCGAATATAACCAAAATCAGAACGAATATGTCACAATATGCTATGGGAACAAAACCCAAGCGAAAAAATCGAAAAATATCAAAAATCCCAAAATTAGCAAAACTTGAGCCCCGGTCCCACTTCTCGAAACTCAAATTTTTTTACATCATTAGATTCCTTGTCTCCCCACGAGTTCATACATATAAAAATCACAAGAATCGGAGTCCAATTGACCCCTCAAATTCCCAATTTAAACTCTCTTAGACTCAAGCCCTAAACCTCCATTTTTAGTCCAATAATTCCTTAAAATTCAGTCTCAATCCGTGAAATACTACCATAGAAGTGTGTGTTAGGTCCAAAATCCTTACCATATCGAAGTTCCCTTAAAATCTCTCTTCAAAATCGCCCAAACACTCTAAGTCCGAAGTCAAAAATGAATGAACCCTTCAAAAATCGCGAAGAAGAAACATATATACATTCTGCCCAGGCATTTCCGCATCTGCGGTCAAAATTCCGCTTTTGCGGTACCGCATTTGCGGTCAAAGCTCCGCTTCTGCGGGAATTCATTAAACAGCCCAAACCCGCATCTGCAGTTCTCTGCCGCATCTGCGGCTCCGCAGGTGCGGTCCCTATTCCGCATCTGCGGTTTTGCAGGTGCGGTCCCTATTCCGCATCTGCGGTTCCTGACCTCACTCCTCAAATCCGCATCTGCGGCTAAATCCTTCGCACATGCGATGCCGCACCTGCGGTCCCCAAACCGCAGGTGCGAAAACACCAGAAGCAGCAGAAATTCTGCAATTACACAAGTCCAAACTCTTCCTGTTAGCCACCCGAAATCACCCCGAGGCCCCCGGGAGCTCTACCAAAAGCATAAACATGACCCAATACCTTATTGAAACTTGTTCCGATCATCAAAACACCTCCAACAACACCAAATCCATCATTTCACATCGAATTCAAGCCTAAGTTTTATAAAAACTACCGAAATACGCTTTTGATCAAAAACCCAACCAAACCACGTTCGAATGACCTGAAATTTTGCACACACATTCCAAATGACAAAACGAAGCTACAACAACTCTCAGAATTCCATTCCGACCCTCGGATCAAAATCTCACTTATCAACCGGAATTCACCAAAATACTAACTTCGCCAATTCAAGCCTAATTCTATACCGGACCTCCAAAATCAATTCCGATCACGCTCCTAAGCCATAAATCACCTCCCGAAACTAACCAAACCATCGGAACTCACATCTGATCCCTCTAACACATAAGTCAACATCCGGTTGACTTTCTCCAACTTAACCTTCTTAAAAGAGACTAAGTGTCTCATTTCTTACCAAAACCACTCCGAACGCAAACTAATCAACTTGATCACATAAAACACGGGTAACGAAGCATAAAGAAGCAGAAATGGGGGAAACGGAGTGGTAACTCATGAGACGACCGGCCGGGTCATCACAGGTTTGATTATAATTTTCCAAAATAAACCCTCAAATGAAACCAAGGGTTTTAACATAACCTTCCAAAAAGGTACCTGCAAAAGAGAGAGAATTCAAACTGCTTAAATTTATCACTAGGAAGATGAGGGAACTGAAGAAGGTGCATCAACGGCAACGGGCTCAACTTGGGCAGGTGCATCAACAGTTGCGGGTTGATCTTGACTCGCAGCAATGGGCTCGACAAGGCTTGGAAGAGTTGGGATACCCATATCAACTTCAACATTCACGGAAGCTTCGGCCACAGGAGAAGGAAAATCTTGAGTTTGTTGAGCCTTCTCAATGATTTGATTGACCTTAGCCAACTCAAACTCTAAGTTGAAATTTTCTTGGCCAGCTTCAATCAGGGTATCACGACGTGAGTTCAAAAACGCCCAACTTGCCTTAATAGCAGATTTCTCTTCAAGGGTCTCATAATACCTTTCCCAATCAAAACTCTCATTCTTTAGTTCCTCATTTTCAGCCAGGGCAGAGTTGTAAGAAATTTGAAGAGAGGCATGGGAGCTTTCTAAAGCACGCACCTTACCAGAAGAGACTCGAAGGTCTTCTTGTGCTTGAGTTAAGCTTTGCACGAGCTCCCCAGAGTAAGTCTCTTTTTGACTCAAGAGAACCTTCAACTCTCTGTTCTCTTCACTAGCCTTGGATAGTTGTTCTGAAAAGGAAGACTCGAGATGCTTTTTTCTTTTTCTGTTTGGCTTAAGGAAGCTTTTGCACCTGCTAATTCTGAGGTTAAAGCTCGCACCTGCTGCTGTAAGGTGCTCTTGATCTCTTGTAAGAATTCCACATCAATTTGTAAACTCTCGAACTGCTCCTTCCAATTGAATGCCTCTTACTGAGAATCGCGTGCTCTCTGCTGAGAATCGCGTGCTATCTGCTCCAAGAGGGGGATTCTGTTCATCATTTCTGTACCGATAAGATTGGCCTAAAAAAACAGGGGAAAGAAAAATTAGAATCCCAAAGGAAAAAAGTTACAAAGTAAAAAAAAATGTAAATACCTTCAAGGTAGCATGCACAATATCGTTCATCAGAGTCAGGGAACTATGGCTCTCCAGCTTTGCTTTTTCAATTAGGCCAATCAAAGGCTCCAACCATACTTCTGCTTGACCTGATTTCCTCAAAAGGCTGCTCTCAGCAGAACTTCAATAACCACCCTCCTCATAGCAGCACTTCTACTTGAAGAACCCACCTCAGTATGATGAACGATTGGAGGCGGAATTGTCAAAGGAGGAGTGGTAGAAGAATTAAGAACAATCGAGGTAAGAACAGTTGAGGAAAGAACAGTAACAACTGGGGGTGGCAACGATGGAATCACAGGCACGGGAGTTGAAAAAGAGGCTAGGGGTGTTCCATCTAAAACAGGCCCTAAACTTCCACTATCAAAACCGCTAATAAAAAGTTGTTCAATGGACTCACGAGTATCACCAGGGTCAACGTCATCATCAGGAATTACTACCGAGGCTTCAATGGATACAGTAAGAGGAACGGAATGACGGGGAGATGCCTCTGCTTCGTCATCAGAAATTATGCGTCTTCGAGCTCGAGGCCTTGTCACCAAAGAGCCCCCATCTTCCTCTTCTTTGGAATCTTCTTCTTTAACGGCTTTTCTCTTCGACGAAGAACTCAAGA
>NW_017686030.1:5355-6485 GCF_001879085.1 Nicotiana attenuata | reverse complement strand
TCTTTTGATTCATTGGCACAATTCACTTGACTCTTTGAGTCATTTCACCTCTTCATAGGGGTTAGAGAGACACTTCGTCACTCTTTCTTACGCAATCCAAAACATTTCTCCTTTTTCTACTTTTTCCCACACCCCTTTCACTTTTTGTTTTTCTTTGAATCCCTTTTTATTCTCTTTCATATTGGGTTTTCTTTTTTTTTCTTTTTTTCTTTTTAATTGCCTTCCTTTTCTTTTTCTTTTGTAACTTTTCCCCCTTTTTGTTTTCTTTCTTGTCTCTCCCCCAAACTTAGACTTTGCCATTGCTCAAGGGAAGATGTAGGTGACAAGAGAGGGTTAGAATTTAGAACGGGTATAGGCTTGTAACATTGGTTCTTGAAAGAATAAGGCTTAAGGCTCAAAAGGGTTAGCTAGGGATTATCTTATTAGTAGGCTATGGAATTGTTCAACTTATCATTTGGATCAAGGAGAGCCTATAATCACTTCTCAAGTCGAATTTCACTCAAAATTTCGCCTCAACAAACATTCGGGGCAAGTTCTAGACCATTGTCTCGGGACTTGGACTCATAATTCAATTTCTCACCACACACACTCAGGGATTGCTAAAGACATAGAGTCGAGGGCCCACAACAACCTTAGATATGATTGAGCACACAATAGTCCCGAAAGACCACATGATGCTTGTTTGGTCAACCCAAGAGTTTCAAGGTCACTACTTTCACCATCCTAAACACAACCACTTGTCTTTGACCATGGGGTCAAAGGCAAATGTGTTAGGCCAAAGTGAAGCAATGCTTGAAGTACCCTTAACTAAAAACTACTAAAACAAAAGAAAAAGCAAAAACGGACTTAAACCCTTAAGAAGGTTGTCACGCCATCCATCATCGGGAAGAGCCACCCGGTTCACACAATACTCAACCCTTGGAAAGAACCGTGGCATTAAGAAAACCAAGGGCTTATTGAAAACGTCAAAAACAAAACAAAGGGCTGCGAGCCTATCTACGAAGCTAAAAACGAAATTTTTTTACGAAAATACGAAAATAGAAAATAGAATGAATATTTACAATAGGGGATTAGAATATACAACGGGGAATGAATATATACAAAATGTAACTTAACTTTATATACAGACC
>NW_017686030.1:0-810 GCF_001879085.1 Nicotiana attenuata | reverse complement strand
TGATCGCTTCCAACTCGACGCTACACCAAGGTAGGAAGAGCGGGTCGCAATAGCTTTTACCCGAATAGAGGTCGGGATCGATTTCCTCAGGGGGCTAGTAGTGGAGTTGGATTTTTTGTCTAGTCTAGACATGTGTTTGTACTCCTAATGTCACTTCAAACATTCTTGGTTTTTGATTTTTATAACGACTATTATAAGACTAATGATTAACACTAAATTATGCTAAGAGAATATTGCTATGTTGTATCTAATGGGAAGAAAGGCACTAGGGTCATGACATCACCTAGGTGGCTAATTGACGGGTATATGTTACTAAGGATAGATTGACATATTTGGGGCTTATGCTATAACCGTTGCACAATTGTACCCACTCTCACACCTCTCGGTAGAGAGAATGATTTTGCCCAATTGACTCTCTCGACACCAATTGGGTAGGCCAATTAGATCAAGCAACTAGGGTTCAAGTAGGGTGATTACTCTCTCGAGATTTAACCCGTTAATTGGGACTATCATTTCTCATGAGTCCATCCCAATTCCTTGTTGGGTCAATTTTGGGGTCATAAACTCTCTTTCTCAAGAAGGGTCAAACCTATTAAGCTTGAATCTATGTTTGCAACCACAAATTCGAAATTAAAACCATAAAATCAGCCCAAATAGCAAACACCCATAATCAATCTAACCCTAGATGGTAACACCATCAATTACCCACACCAGGGTTGAGTCACAACCCTAGCTAATGGGTTTAGCTACTCATGCTAGATACAGAAATTGAAGAAATGAATGAAGACTAAGCATATAATATACTAAGAG
>NW_017686029.1:4997-6485 GCF_001879085.1 Nicotiana attenuata | reverse complement strand
TATCACAGATAGTTATTCATTCTATCCGTGGGAGGAATTAATCCATATACCTTGGGCAACAGTGAGGGGATTAAATCCTTAAGGACACATTGCGAATTTAGTAGGACTTCGAAATTATTTTTACAATTTGTTATTGAACTTAACATTTGTTTGCTTATCTGATTTTTTAATTTTGAACACGGTAATACCAACATCTTAAAGAATTTAAATTATTTTCTGTGTTCATATTAGCCTTTGGTTTTGCGAGCAAAGGTGGATTTGACAAGTATGCTTTCAAATCTCTGAGTGCCTGTTGACATTCTTCATTCCATTCGAAATGATCCTGCTTTTTAAGGGTCGAGAAGAATCTAAAGCATTTCTCTAATGACTTAGTAATAAATCTTCCCAGAGTTGCAATCCTCTCTGTTAGTCCTTGAACTTTTTTCTTACTTGAAAGTACATCAGGGATTTCCTCAATGGCCTTAATCTGTGCAGGATTTACCTCAATACCACGGTTAGAAATAAGAAACCCCAAAAACTTACCTGATGCAACACCAAATGCACATTTTTCGGGGTTTAATTTCATATTAAATTTTCGCAAAATCTTAAACGTTTCAGACAGATGCGATATATGGTCTACTGTATGTTGTGTTTTAACGAGCATATCATCTATATAAACCTCCATAGCTTTTTCCAAATGTTCTTGAAGCATTTTGGTAACTAACCTTTGATACGTTGCTCCTACATTCTTTAAACCAAAAGGCATTACCTTATAGCAATAAGTCCCCTGTCTGTTATGAATGATGTTTTTTCTTCATCATCTGGATCCATTTTAATCTGATTATAACCTGAATATGCATCTAAAAAACTTAACAATTCGTGCCCTGCAGTAGCATCAATTAGTTGATCTATATGAGGTAATGGAAAAGAATCTTTAGGACAAGCTTTGTTAAGGTCTGTATAATCTACACAAACTCTCCATTTACCATTCTTTTTAGGTACCACGACAGTGTTAGCTAGCCATTCAGGATACTTTACCTCACGAACAGACCCATTTTTTAATAATTTGTTCACCTCATCCTGAATCACCTGATTTTTAAAAGCACCTTGTTTTCGTTTGTTCTGTTTGACAGGTGGGTGAGATGGATCTTCATTCAATTTGTGAGTCATTACCTCCGGTGGTATACCTGTCATATCAGAATAGGACCAAGCAAAACAATCTGCGTTAGCTTTTAAAAATCCAATCAACTTACATTTCATCTCTGGGCTAAGATTGGCGCCTATGTATACTTTTCTTTCTGGCCAGTGTACAGATAAAACCACTGCTTCCAGCTCTTCTATTGTAGTTTTGATGTTTTCATTTTCTTCTGGCTCTTGAATGAAATCAGGTCTTGAATCCATGTCTATTTGCCCTGAATCAGCTGAGGTTGATGTTGTGTTATCCTTAACTGGACTCTGTAATTACTATTTCTCTTCACCTTTCACGTTTGAATTCACCACGGAGTTGAT
>NW_017686029.1:0-764 GCF_001879085.1 Nicotiana attenuata | reverse complement strand
TTATATTTGGCTTTATCTGATTTTTCTACATGTTCCATGCTATGTGCTAAATGTTTTACCGCTTTGATATTTGTTGAATTGTATATAAACTGTCGCGAATCCCTTCCTCTTTCTGAGTCTTCTACATCATGGAGAAGGGTGCACTTCGTGTAGCTTCTCTTCTGTTAAGAGTCTTGTCCCATTTAGAACGAGGTTTGGATAAGTTGCAAAGCCGGCGGAGCTTCTGTATCCCCGGTACGCTTCCTCTTCCTCGGCTCGAGTTGTTCGCTCGGGTAAGCTAGGTCTAGACCAATAAACCTAGGGTTAAACCTAGAAGAACAAAAACTCATGCCGGATCCCTAGTAGGACGGTTGTTTGCATCATGTGCATTTGACTTAGGGGACTCAACACAGGGGTTGGGTCCGTCTAGGACTGGTGACCTGAAATAAGTTGACCATCCTGATGCATCTTACGTGCTACTTGCGCATTTATTTGCTCGGATTTGCATGTTGATTGGCTTGTCTAAATGAGTGAATTATGAAAATAAGCAGTGTTAGGACTAAGTGAGGGTGACCATTTGTTGTCGAAAAACCCAGTGCCCAATTAGTACAGAAATGCTGCCGGATTTTTGAAAAATAGAAAAGAAAATATTTAGAAAATAGAAAGGAAATTGTGTTCAAAATAGTTTTGATTTTGGCAAATCGCCCGAACTACGCCGGTTTGATTCTCACCGGATGTGAGATACGTAGGCAACCCTCATCGGGTCCAACCTACCTTTTTCACAA
>NW_017686028.1:2757-6485 GCF_001879085.1 Nicotiana attenuata | reverse complement strand
CCAGTGGATACGTAACCTCGTTGATTGGTTCACCTAGTTTCTTCTCTACTTCCGAGTCTTCGGTGTGTTAGATCATGTCTATGTGACTTCTTGTTGGCATGAGCTTTGGGGGACACCTTGGAATAATCAGGATTTCCCTCAGTCTTTTGATTCCTTTCTCCAAATTGAGGCACTGGCGTCGAGCTATCTTCCTACAGATTCAGAAAAACTATTAGTTAGACAATGACATTGTGAGTTACCTCCTCTCTGCAATACATATGAAAGGTTATCTGTGAATTAATTGTTAAATATATTGTATGTTAGAATAACTTGCATAAGGAGATCGATAAATGATCTTAATAAGGTGATGGTTCCTCTTAAATTTAACGTCAATCCTCACCTCATGAGTTATATTTTAGAGTCAAATTAGGACTAATGTCCGCATTTCTTAACAAAATAAGGAGCAGTATTCACATTGTTGCACTACCAAAGCTAAGTTCCCATTGTACTACTAAAGGAAGGTGTGTCTCTTGAGACTTATAATGCATTGAATGAAGATATTTGTGCATATATAAATGAATTTTCTTGATGTTAGAAAAAATTATTTCTTACTCTGGGTGAAACTTCTTGGAGCTTGGCAAGAATCTCTTGCTCATTTCCCAGGTTGTGTTGTGCTAGATTATGTCTATTCTGCTTCTTGTTTGCACGAGCTTGGGAAAATACCATGGAAAAATTAAGATTGTCCCCAGTTTTATGATCCCAAGCTCCAAACTGAGGCACATACGGCAATCCATATTTCTGTATATATAGAAGATAAAACTGTTTAAGTAGTTAAACAATGATACTACAGAGTTACCCGATATCTATGATATGAGACGATATACATAAGCGTTGGATAATTAAGTGTAGTGTAAACTATATTGACTTGTCCAAGGAGAAAGTTTATGAGTAATTTGGGGAATGTTCACAATAGTGAACTCTCTACAGGATACTGTGTATGCAAATAAGTTCCCTTTTCCAGATACAATTTTGGGAAGACCAAATACATAAAGTAGAATAAGTAACTAGGGAACCAGAGGTATTGGGTCGAGCCCTGTGAATGGACTTGCCTTTGGTATGGAGTGCTTTACCCAAGGGCACATTTAGGGGGACGAAAAGGGGTTCACCCGAACTCTCTTCGCCAAAAATTTACACTGTGTATATAAGGCAAAATCTGTGTTTTACCTGTATATATTATGTTTTGAATTTCCTTTACATAGGTCTAAAGCATAGCTCAACGGTCAAGGGGTTCAAAACTTTTATGTGGTCACTAGTTCAATTCCCACTAGCCACAGTCTCTTCTAATTGTTTAACTTTTTTTCTTTTTTGAACCGCCTTAATGAAAATTCTACCTTCGCCACTGGCTTTACCCCCAACGGAAGTCGGGCCCCAAAGCGGATATTGGACACCGAGTGTGAACCAAAGAAAACTTGGGAGAAAGAGTAGCTCTTCATCCTATGATATTGTTATGATTTCTCATATATTACTTACAAGCTAACTATAGTAAAACTTACAATTGAGCCAATAAAGAGATGAAAGTAATTCTTGTAATGTATGCAACTTCATTGCACAAATAATAAGACAAGACTAAAAGGGTTTTATTTTATGACTAAATATCTACATTAAGAATAAATGTATTAAAGAGAAGAGCTGAAATCTCTTATGATACAAGAGAATCATAAGGGTATCTCTAACAATTAAATCCACGCTAACAACCATATAAATTAATGTTTTAACATTAATGATGATGTAGAAAACAATATTTAATCTTAATTTTTTTAAAATCATATTTCAATATTATTATTGTTATTCGTTAGGAAATCGTGTAGGCCATAAACAGAAGACACAGCAGGAGAAACAAAATCAATAAAGAAATATCAAGAGAAAAGTACAATAATTTTTTTTTAATGGATCCTGAGAAACAAAATCTCCAACTCATAAAGATACATTAACTACTCTATCTTCGTGATCATATTCCATTAAAAAACTTAAAACAATCTTCAAAAGAAAAGAAAAGGAAAAACAAATATGTGAGAAATACATAATAAAATTTACAATCTTTCAAGATAACATAAAAACAAAATAAAAGACATACCTCCCTTTGTTTCGCCATATTGGAGCTGAAATTGGATAGGAAAAAGAAGAGAGAAAATGGTGGAATTTTTTTTGGGAAGAGGTTAATTATGTGTTTGTCTCGTGTATATATAAGCCTCTAATTTTTATGGAGTTTAAATTAACTTGCCACATATTCTAACTATTCAATTATATCCATTGCCTTAAGAAACTACAGGTAAAAATTAAAAGGTACTCCCTCCGGTTCACAATAAGTGACCAATTTGCTTTTTCATTTTGGTTCAAAATAAGTGTCCAGTTATGTAATCAAGAAAGAATTCAATTTGTTTTTACAAAATAACCCCTATGTACATATCCCTAAAAAATTTCTTACTCCTCACAAATGTTTAATTAGGGGTAGTTTAGTCATAGTAGGTATTTTTGTATAGAATTTAGTATTTTCTTAATTGGCGTGCTAAAAGCAAATTTATCACTTATTGTGAACCGGGGGTAGTATATATTAGACCAAAAAAGAAAAAGAAGGAAAAGCATAAAGAGCAATGGAATTGCTAAGATTAATTTGGTTAGTTTATAAAAATAGAGGAGAAGTATTAAAAAGATTTCTTTCTCTTTTTGGATGTCAAATGAAAAGTAAAAGAGGGCATACTTGTTTTGTTTTTAATTCTTTCCTTATTTTCCTTAAATCTTTGCTGAGGAAAATTCCCTTTTAAACAATAAGCCCTTATATAGAATCTCTTAAATAAATTAAGTTAATAGGGGATTTTCTTCTCGCCACTTTCCTTAAAAATTTCGGATCTTTGCGCAAATAGCCGATTATATTTATTATTTACTTTTTTTAAGCATATACATAGATTATACATTGCTTATACACATATAATACATAAATTATGCATATATTATACCTTCACCTGCTATTTTTAGTTTAAGTGGTTAGGTGAGCGGCTATTTGGGTTAATTCTTGATTTTTTTACACAAATAGTCGATCATATTTATTGTTTACTTTTTCTAGCCATATACATAGATTATGCATTAGTTATATACAATTGTACACATATAATACAAAAACTATAAATATATTATACCTCCACCGGCTATTTTTAATTTAAACAGTTGGATAGTCGACTATTTGGGTTAATTCTCCTAAAAGTTCACTATCTACTCCCCTCTCTTTCTCTTTTCTTCTTTTCTTTTTTCAATTTTATATAGACCCAAAAATCTTTTATTTCTTAGAACATCCATCTCAATCTTTGAGAATAGCTCTTTGACATTGAATCTATTATTTCAATTACTATTTTATTAAATTCATAGAGACCCAAATCTATTTTTCTTAGTACATCCATCTCAATCTTTGATTTTAATTACTATTTTATTAAATTATTAATGTTATTACACTGTATTTGTAAAATAAATTCTGGAAATATAAATGAATATAAACAGTAATGAATATAAACAGAAATGACATAAACTAATTCGAGCCCACTGAATTCACAGTGTTTCCTTAAGGAATTTAATCCCCTCCTAGTACCCAAGGTTATGGATTATTTCCTCCCAGGATAGAACGAATTACACACTGGTGTAGTGGTACTTCAAACCCCAGTGTTTCAGCGAACACAAAGTTCGGTAGCAAATCACACTTA
>NW_017686028.1:0-973 GCF_001879085.1 Nicotiana attenuata | reverse complement strand
TCTACAGACCTTCTTTTCTTTACCTGGAACCACAAACCCTTCAGGTTGTTCCATGTAAATTTCTTCCTCCAACTCTCCATTTAAGAAGGCCGTCTTAACATCCATTTGATGAATTTCAAGACCATAAACTGCAGCTAACGCTACTAACGTTCGTATGGATGTAATTCTTGTAACTGGAGAGTATGTATCAAAGTAGTCAAGACCTTCTCGTTGTCTATACCCTTTGACCACAAGTCTTGCCTTATACTTGTCAATAGTACCATCATCTTTTATTTTCCTCTTAAAGATCCATTTAGATCCCAACGGTTTGTTTCCAGGAGGAAGATCAACCAATTCCCATGTATGGTTGTTTAGTATGGATTCTATTTCACTATTGACCGCCTCTTTCCATAACAATGATTCCGAAGAAGACATAGCTTCTTTAAATGTTTGAGGCTCATTTTCAAATAAGAAAGTCACAAAATCTGGTCCAAATGAAGTAGACGTTCTTTGACGTTTACTACGTCTTGGATCTTCTTGGTTAAGTGTACTTTCTTTTGTTTCTTCCCGAGGTCGTTTAGATCCTTCACCAATCGACTCACATTCCTTTTTATATGGATATATATTTTCAAAGAACTCAGCATTATCTGATTCTATAACCGTATTATTATGAATGTCGGGATTTTCTGATTTATGAACCAGAAATCGATATGCTTTACTATTAGTTGCATATCCTATGAAAACACAATCAACGGTTTTCGATCCTATTTTTACCCTTTTGGGTTTAGGAACTTGCACTTTTGCCAAACACCCCCACACTTTAAAATAATTCAAGTTGGGCTTCCTTCCTTTCCATTTTTCATATGGAATGGATTGTGTTTTGCTATGGGGTACTCGATTTAGTATTCGGCTAGCCGTAAGAATGGCTTCCCCCCACAAGTTCTGTGGCAAACCAGAACTTATCAATAATGCGTTCATCATCTCCTTTAATGAA
>NW_017686027.1:5762-6486 GCF_001879085.1 Nicotiana attenuata | reverse complement strand
ACCCAAAAATTTCGAGAATCGGCGGAATTCCAGATTTATGGCCCTAAAGCGCCAAAAACGAGGAACGGTCATGGCGAGGCGGTGACTATTGTTTCATAGGTCGTTTTCAATGGTCCAACAAAATTTTGGACAATCAGGAACCGGAAGCCCGGGCCCATACAGGAGGCGTGGGCTATAGCACATAAAAATCCGAGAATCGGGGAAAATTCTAATTTTATGACCCTAAAATGCCAAAAAAGAGGAACCGGTCACGCAGAGGCAGTGACTATTGTTGCTTAGGTTATTTTGATGGTCTGGCAAAAGTTTAGGATATGGGGACCAGACGACCGGGTTCATATAGGAGGCGTGAGCTATAACACACAAAAATTTGGGATTCGGACGGAATTCCAGTTTTATGGCCCTAAAACGCTATAAATAGGGAACAGTCATGGCGAGGCGGTGAATATTTTTCATTATGTCATTTTTGATGGTCTGATAGAATTTTGGCCGATTAGGGTCCAGTGGTCGGGGCCCATGCAGGAGGCGTGAGTTCTAGCACACGAAACTCTGAGAATCGGGTAGAATTCCAATTTTATCCTTATATTGTTTTCTATATTCTGGCAAATTTTAAGGCGATAGGGGTACGCGGCCGGGCCCATATAGGAGACGCGGGCTATAACACATGAAAATCTAAAAAAGCGGACGAAATTCCATATAATATGGCCCTAAAAACCAAAAAGTAGGA
>NW_017686027.1:0-4903 GCF_001879085.1 Nicotiana attenuata | reverse complement strand
CTACTCATAATAATGGAAGAAAACAAGAAATTAGATGAAGAATAACCCATAATATTTAATTACAAACTAAGATAATGAAGATTCAGCGTAAATGTAGCTACAAATTACTCAAAATGGAACAAAAGAGTCGTTCACGTGCTCTCCTCAAAGTCAGATTACAAAAGATACCCTAAAAATGTGAAAAGAAAGTATTTATACTGGGCCAAATTTTCTGGACAAAAATACCCCTAATGAGGTATTGCGGTCCGCAAAAAATGCACCGCGGACCGCGCTGAGGCTTTTTGGCTTGATTCTGCATTCTATGAATCTGGCCACCGGGGGCCGCATAAAATGCGCCGCGGCCGCAGTGGCTCCAATGCGGTCCGCACAAAATAACTTGCGGACCGCGCTGGCTTCAATCTCCATTTTTCATAACTCTCTAAATCTCATCTCCGCGGACCGTATAAAATGGTTTGCGGCCGTGGTGAGGCTACTGCGGTCCGCACCAAATGGTTTGCGGCCGCAGTGCTTGAGTTACCAAAAACTGCACCTCTCTGAATCCCATCATTGCGGACCGCACTAAATGGATTGCGGCCGCAGTGGATCTGTTTCAACTGTGCTTGGACTTGTTCTTGGTACTTGTGCATGTTTCACTCCTTTTTGAGATGGTTTTGACTAATTATCACCTTTTTGACCAAACCCTGCAAACAAGTACAACATGTAAGCCTTTGGGACTATTTTGTATAAATTTTTAATCAAAACTCAAGTGAAAAGGTGTGTAAAATGAACTAGAATCCCTAGTTATCACCAGGTCCGATAGCCCGGGCCAATCTGGGAATCACGCAAAATTCCAATTTTGTTGCCCTAAAATGTGGATAAAATAAGGAACGTACATGGTGAGGCAGTGATTATTGCTCCTTGGGTCGTAATTGGTGATCCGACAAATATTTAGGCGATCCGAGTCCGGTGGCCCGGGCCCCTCCTGGAGGCGTGGGCTATAGCCAAGAGAATCTGGGAATCAGGCGAAATTCAAGTTATATGGCTCTAAAACGCTAGAAAACGAAGAATAGTCATGGCGAGGAAGTGACTATTGTTCCTTAGGCCATTTTTGATGGTCTAGCAAAATTTTAGGCGATCATGATTCGGTGGCCCGGGCCCATGCAAGAGGTGTGGGCTATAGCATACGAAAATCTGGGCAGGCAGAATTCCAATTTTATGGCCCTAAAATGCCAAAAGATGAGGAACGGTCATGGTGAGTATGTGACTATTGTTCCTTAAGTCGTTTTTGATAGTCCATCAAAATTTTATATGATCAAGGTCCGATGGTCGGGGCCCATGTAAGAGGAGTGGGCTATAGCACACGAAAATTTGATAATCGGGCGAAATTCAAGGTTTATGGCCTTAAAACGCCAAAAAAATGAGAACGACCATGGCGAGGCGGTGAATTTTGTTAATTAGGTCATTTTTGATGGTGCGACAAAATTCTAGGCAATAGGAGTCTGGTGACTCGGGCCCATGTAGGATGCGTGGGCTATATCACACGAAAATTTGAAAACCGGGCAGAATTCCAGATTTATGGCCCTATAATGTCAAAAATGAGGAATGGTCATGGCGAGGCATTGACTATTTTTCCTTAGGTTATTTCTAATGGTCTGGCAAAACTTTGAATGATCCGGATCCGGTAGCCCGGGCCCATACAGGAGGCGTGTGCTATAGCACACAAAAATTCGGGAATCGGGGAAAATTTCAATTTTATCACCCTAAAATGCAAAAAATGAGGAACTGGTCATGGAGAGCCAGTGACTATTGTTCCATAGGTCGTTTTTGATGGTCCGACAAAAGTTTAGGAAATCGGGTCCGGTGGATCGGGCTTATATAGTAGGCGTGAGCTATAACACACAAAAATTTAGGAATCGGGCAGAATTCCAGTTTTATGGCCCTAAAACTCTATAATATAGGGAACGGTCATGGCGAGGTGGTGAATATTATTCCTTAGGTCGTTATTGATGGTCCGAAAAAATTTTAGCCGATCAAGGCCTAGTGGCCCGGACCCATGCAGGAGGCGTGGGCTATAGCACACGAAACTCTAGGAATCGAGCAGAATTCCAGTTTTATGGCCCTAAAACACCAAAAAAGGAAAGGTCATAGCGAGGCAATAACTATTATTCCTTAGATTGTTTTTGATATTCTGGCAAAATTTAAGGCGATAGGGTTACGATGGCCGGGCCCATACAGCAGACGTGGGTTATAGCACACGAAAATTTGAGAATCGTACGAAATTCCATATATATGACCCTAAAAAGACAAAAAACGAGGAACAGTCATGGCGAGGTGGTGAATATTTCTCCTTAGGTCATTTTTGATGGTTCAACAAAATTTTAGGCGATCGGGGTCCTGTGGCCCGAGCCTATGAAACAGGCGTGGGCTATAGTACACGAAAATCTTAAAATCGAACGAAATTCAATTTTTATGGCCCTAAAACGCCAGAAAACGAGGAACGGTCATGGCGAGGATGTGGCTATTGTTCCTTAGATCATTTTTGATAGTCCAGCAAAATTTTAGGTGATCGAGGTCCGATGACCAGGGCCCATGCAGGAGCAGTGGGCTATAATACCCGAAAATTTGAGAATCGGGCGGAATTCAAGTTTTATGGCCTTAAAACGCCAAAAAATAAGGAACGGTCATGGCGAGGCGGTGAATATTTTTTATTAGGTCATTTTTTATGGTACAACAAATTCTAGAAAATATGATTCCGATGGCTCGACTCCATGCAGGAGGCCTGGGCAATAGCACACAAAAATTTGAGAATCGGGCGGAATTCCAGATTTATGGCCCTAAAATGCCAAAAACGAGGAACGGTCATGGCGAGGTGGTGCCTTGTGTTCCTTAGGTCGTTTTTGATGGTCGAACAAACTTTTTGGATGATCTGGAACCGGAAGCTCGGGCCCATACAGGAGGCGTGGGCTATACCACACAAAAATCCGGGAATCGGGGAATTTCCAATTTTATGACCCTAAAAAGTCAAAAAAAAGGGACCGGTCATGGAGAGGCAGTAACTATTGTTCCTTAGGTCGTTATTTATGGTCCGGCAAAAGTTTAGGCGATCGGGTTCAGTGGACCGGGCTCATATAGGAGGCGTGAGCTATAGTACACAAATATTTAGGAATCGGGCAGAATTCTAGTTTTACGGCCCTAAAATGCTAAAAAATAGGGAACGGTCATGGCGAGGCAATGAATATTGTTCCTTATGTCGTTTTTGATGCTCCAATAAAATTTTAGTCGATCGGGATCTAGTGGCTCGGGCCCATGCAGGAAGCGTGAGCTCTAGCACATGAAACTCTGAGAATCGGGTAGAATTCCAGTTTATGGCCCTAAAACACCAAAAATAAGGAACGGTCATGGCGAGGAAATAACTATTATTCCTTAGATTTTTTTTGACATTTTGGAAAAATTTAAGGTGATAGGGGTACGGTGGCCCGGACCCATACATGAGACATGGGCAATACGAAAATCTAAGAATCAGACGTATTTCCATATTTATGGCCCTAAAAAGCCAAAAAACAAGGTTTAGTCATGGCAAGGTGGTGACTATTTCTCCTTAGGTCATTTTTGATGGTACGTCAAAATTTTAGGCGATCGGGGCCCTGTGGACGGAGGCTATGAAGGAGGTTGGGCTATAGCACACAAGAATCTTGAAATCAGACGGAATTCAAGTTTTATGGCCCTAAAATGCCAAAAAATGAGAAACGGTCATGGTGAGGCGGTGACTATTATTCCTTAGGTCATTTTTGATAGTCCAACAAAACTTTAGGTGATCGAAGTCCGATGGCCGGGGCCCATGCAGGAAGAGTGGGCTATAGCACACGAAAATTTGAGAATCGGGCGGAATTCAAGTTTTATGGCCTTAAAACGCCAAGAAATAAGGAACAGTCATGGCGAGGCGGTGAATATTTTTCATTAGGTCATTTTTTATGGTACAACAAAATTCTACGAAATATGAGTCCGGTGGCTCGGCCACATGTAGTAGGCGCGGGCAATAGCACCCAAAAATTTGAGAATCGGGCGGAATTCCAGATTTATGGCCCTAAAGCGCCAAAAACGAGGAACGGTCATGGCGAGGCGGTGACTATTGTTTCATAGATCGTTTTTGATGGTCTGACAAAATTATAGGTGATTCGAGTCCGGTCGCCCGGGCCCATACACAAGGCATGGGCTATAACACAAAAAAATCTGAAAATCGGGCGGAATTCTAGTTGATGGCCCTAAAACGCCATAAAACGAGTAACGATCATGCGAGGCAATGACTATTATTTCTTAGGTCATTTTTTATGGGCCAACAAAAGTTTAGGCGATCTGGGTCTGGTCATCCGGGTCCATACAGGAGGCGTGGTTTATAATGGCACACAAAAATTTGGAATCATGCGGTCCATTTTTATGGCTTCAAAACGCCAAAAAACGAGAAAAGATCATGGGCAGGCGGTGACTACTATTCCTTAGGTCTTTTTTGATGAGATGGCAAAATTTAAGCGATTCAAGTCTGGTCGCCCGGGCTCATGCTAGAGGCGTGTGCGGTAGAATACGAAAATCTGGAAATCGGGCGGGATTCCAGATTTATAGTCTTAAAGGTCAAAAAATGAGTAACGGTCATGGTGGCTGGTGACTATTGTTCCTTAGGTTATTTTTATGAGCCGAAATTTTTTTAGGCAATCCAGGTCCGGTGGCTCCGGCCCATGCACATGAGTGAGGTGTAGCACAATAAAATTAGGAATCAAGCGAAATTCCACGTTTTATGGCCTTGAAATACCAAAAAACGAATATTGTCGAAGCGGTAACTATTTGTTCCTTAGGTTGTTTGGATAGGACCGAAAAATTTAAACGATCCGGATCCGATCGCCTGGGCCCATACAGAAGGCGTGGGCTATAG
>NW_017686026.1:4715-6486 GCF_001879085.1 Nicotiana attenuata | reverse complement strand
TAGCTTATGCACTTGTGACACCGGGTTCTAGGGATGTCTGTGGGGTTTATTCAGAATTTTAAAGGTTGCTAAATGTTTCATTTCTTATTCAGTGGAATTTACTATGTATAGTTTAAGCGTATAAGAGAAGAGATTTCAGAAATATTTTAAAACAAGAATTTAATTAAGTAATTTGGTTGGCTTGCCTGAAAGTGGTGTCCGGCGCCATCACGACCCTTAGTGAATTTTGGGTCGTGACGCTAAAAGTGATATTTACTATATCAGTTATTTTTCTTATTATAAAAAAAGAATAATAAAAAATAGTGAAAACGGTAAATGAAATTAGATTATGAAAAGAAAAAGAATAAAAAAAGAAGTTAAATGAAATTAGAAAAGGAAAAAAAATAAGAAGAAAACGAGAAAAAAGAAAAGGAGAAAAGAAAAAAAAGAAGAAAAGAAGCATAGAAAATAAAAAAAAATTGGAGAATAAAGAAAAAATTCCCCACAAAAACTATTATGGGTAGGAAATATAATTAGTTTATGGGTAGAAAAATAAATGGGTAAACAAGGGTAAATAGTTTTGTTTTTGTGGGTAACTGTGACAAAACCCCTATATTTAAAAGAAAATAGAACGTCCCAATTGCTTTTTAAAGTCTAAATTCATGCCACCTCATTAATGTATTCATTTTTTTAAATCAAAACTATGACTTACGTGCACTATTCTTACGTGCCCTTTTAAATATTAGGCATAAAATTGCTGGATCAATTAGTTACTTTAATTTTACTTAAAACACACGTTAATTTGCTCTTTTTTTTTCAATGAATATACGTCCATGAAAGTAACATGTAAGAATTATAATTTTATAACATATATAGTTCAAATAAGGAAAAGATTTAAGTTAGGTAAAAACTTAATTGACTTTAAGTCCTAAATTTTAGGATTTCCTACCTAGTTCAAATAGAAAATAATTTAATAATAAAAAATTTAGTCGATTTCAAACTATTAAATGTTAGGAGCATAATTAAATGACTGTTTTGTTTAGTATGAACTCTATTTTTAAAGGGTAAAAAAGGCGAACGACACTTCGCTAAGGGCCTTCGTGTTTATAATATATTTTGTATATATATATATATATATAATTTTGTATGTTATATATAAAAATTATATAAACTTTATATACTTTTGGGCTACCTAATGTAAATAGTTCTGGCGCAAGCTAAAAGTGATATTTACTATATCAGTTATTTTTCCTTATTGTATAAAAAAAAGAATAATAAAAAATAGTGAAAACGGTAAATGAAATTAGATTATGAAGAGAAAAAGAATAAAAAAAGGAAGTTAAATGAAATTAGAAAAGGAAAAAAGAAAAAAAATAAGAAGAAAACGAGAAAAAAGAAAAGGAGAAAAGAAAAAAAGAAAAAAAAAAAGAAGAAAAGAAGCATAGAAATAAAAAATAAAATTGGAGAAAAAAAATTTCCCACAAAAACTATTATCGGTAGGAAATGTAATTAGTTTATGGGTAGAAAAATAAATGGGTAGACAAGGATAAATAGTTTTATTTTTGTGGGTAACTGTGACAAAACCCCTATATTTAAAAGAAAATAGAACGTCCCAATTGCTTTTTAAAGTCTAAATTCATGCCACCTCATTAACGTATTCATTTTTTTAAATCAAAACTATGACTTACGTTCACTATTCTTACTTGCCCTTTTAAATATTAGGCATAAAATTGCTGGATCAATTAGTTACTTTAATTTTACTTAAAACACACGTTAATTTGCTCTTTTTTTT
>NW_017686026.1:0-1751 GCF_001879085.1 Nicotiana attenuata | reverse complement strand
ATAAACTCCATTTTCTTAAATCATTAAAAGAGGATTGGCTTTTATTTGGATAAATATTCCCCGATAAACTCTTAATTTACTGTTTGAGCATGTATTTCTATGTGTACCTGCGTCGCATGTATGGTACGCGAGCAGGGTGATTGTTTATTTAAATTTGACCGCGCCGCATGTATGATTCGCGAGCGGGGTAATAGATGCATCTGTGGTTCGTGCCGCTCAACCCTCGGCAGTGCACAATTTATATTTATGTTGGATCGGGCCGTACGACCTCGGCATGAGTTGCGCATGCTTGTATTGCTTGCCTTGAGATTTATTGATATTGCCATCTGCTCTCCCCGACTTGAGATAATTATTAATTAATGGATTATGAATCCGAAGGCTTTTTATAAAAAGAAACTTTTACCTGTTTAGTAATTCATTTGGATCTACCGATGTCCTTAATAAACTCGTGAGTCATCGCTTTAATAATAATATCATTTGACCATTAGTAAGTGTCGAAGTTGCCATCTCGTCTCTACTTCTTCGAGATTAGGCGGGATACTTACTGAGTACACGTATTTTCGTACTCATGCTACACTTGTTGTGCATTTTGTTGCACAGGTACAGGTATTTCTACTGGCCTATTGGGCGTAGTAGCACGGGCGACCCGGAGACTAAGCAAGCTGTATTTCCCGAGGCGACCCGCAGCTAGTATAGTCTCTTTCAGTGTATTGTATTTACTTTCTGTCCAATTTGTATTCCGGACGGATGTTGTATTGTATGATTTCTTAGAAATAGCTTATGCACTTGTGACACCGGGTTCTAGGGATGTCTGTGGGTTTATTCAGAATTTTAAAGGTTGCTAAATGTTTCATTTCTTATTCAGTGGAATTTACTATGTATAGTTTAAGCGTATAAGAGAAGAGATTTCAGAAATATTTAAAACAAGAATTTAATTAAGTAATTTGGTTGGCTTGCCTGAAAGTGGTGTCCGGCGCCATCACGACCCTTAGTGAATTTTGGGTCGTGACGCTAAAAGTGATATTTACTATATCAGTTATTTTTTCTTATTGTATAAAAAAAGAATAATAAAAAATAGTGAAAACGGTAAATGAAATTAGATTATGAAGAGAAAAAGAATAAAAAAAAGAAGTTAAATGAAATTAGAAAAGGAAAAAAAAATAAGAAGAAAACGAGAAAAAAGAAAAGGAGAAAAGAAAAAAAAGAAGAAAAGAAGCATAGAAATAAAAAAAAATTGGAGAATAAAGAAAAAATTCCCCACAAAAACTATTATGGGTAGGAAATATAATTAGTTTATGGGTAGAAAAATAAATGGGTAAACAAGGGTAAATAGTTTTGTTTTTGTGGGTAACTGTGACAAAACCCCTATATTTAAAAGAAAATAGAACGTCCCAATTGCTTTTTAAAGTCTAAATTCATGCCACCTCATTAATGTATTCATTTTTTTAAATCAAAACTATGACTTACGTGCACTATTCTTACGTGCCCTTTTAAATATTAGGCATAAAATTGCTGGATCAATTAGTTACTTTAATTTTACTTAAAACACACGTTAATTTGCTCTTTTTTTTTCAATGAATATACGTCCATGAAAGTAACATGTAAGAATTATAATTTTATAACATATATAGTTCAAATAAGGAAAAGATTTAAGTTAGGTAAAAACTTAATTGACTTTAAAGTCCTAAATTTTAGGATTTCCTACCTAGTTCAAATAGAAAATAATTTAATAATAAAAAATTTAGTCGATT
>NW_017686025.1:0-6488 GCF_001879085.1 Nicotiana attenuata | reverse complement strand
TTTATGTTTTTGGTGTAGCAGATCTAGAAACAATGAGGCATACATTTGGTTCTTTGGGGAAATGAGAAAAGCAATTCAAGTTCGTCGTGAACTGGTTTTCTTGTCAGATAGAAACCAATCGATCGCAAATGGTATTAGAAGAGTTTTTCCTGAAGCTCACCATGGTATCTGCCTATATCACTTTGAGAAAAATTTAAAGCAAAGACATGCAAAGGCCATGGTAATAAATCTTTTTCAAAGTGCTGCAAGATCATACAAACGTGAAGATTTTAATCAGTTAATGTCCCAACTCAAAAGTATTGACAAGAAAACATACAATTACATAATGGAAGAGCCTCCTGAGAGATGGGCTCGATCGTGGTTCCCACGGCGACGTTATGATATGCAAACAACAAACATGGTAGAATCAATGAATTCTGTTTTACTAAAAGGGAGAGAAATGCCTATTTTAAGAATGTTAGATTTCATCCAAGAAAAGCTGGGAGAGTGGTTTTATGAACGGAGAAAAAAGGCAAATGAAACTTTTCACAGAGTATCAATATGGGCAGAAGAAGAGATGACTAAGAAGATGGACTTGGCTTGCAAAATGTTTGTGAGTATATTTGTTAACTTCAGCTTTTTAGATCTGTTGCAGTGATTTACTGCTTACATTTAAAAATTTTCATACTTTTTCGTTTTGAAGGAAAAATACACTAATATAATTTGTTTTAATTTTTTATTCCTTGTTAGGTGTTCAACCTTGACTCAATGTTGTTTAGAATAAATAGTGAAGGAATCGAATTCATTGTGGACTTAAAGAAGAGAACTTGTGACTGCCTGGAATTCCAACTTGATGAATTGCCCTGTCCACATGCAATTGCTGCTATTAATAAGAGATATTTGCAGAAATCTGATTACTGCTCAAATTGGTATTCAACAGAAACATGGTTGAAAACATATGAAGGGCATGTGAATACCGTGGGAGATCAACAATCATGGGAAATACCAGAAAATGTACAATCTGAAATCACAAAACCTCCCGATGTAGAGATTTTACAAGGAAGAAGACAAAAGAAGAGGCATATACCTGCGACTGAATCATCAGTACCATTCAAGTCTACCAAATGCAGTCGATGTAAACAAGTGGGGCATAACAGAACAACTTGTTTGTCTTCTCCAGCACCTCATCCATATTCCAAGAAACACACTGAAAAATACTCCAAGCTTCAATAATCCTTAGTCTGAATTTAGACTTTCTTTATTGTATGACATAATTCAAATGTGATTTTTTTCATAGGAATTTAAAAAATAAGCTCTTGCACAATTTTATATTACTGCTAAAATACAAATCACTCATTTTTGTTCCACAGGCTTACAGGTTTGGTTGCATTTTAAAAACGTACGCAATGACTTCTGCGAGAAAAAACTTCAGGTTACAGTATGTTAAATACATATTCTTAATCAAAAACACACACACACACCTACAAAAACTCACACAGACACACATATACATACAATACACAAAAAGAAAAGCATGTACAAACAAAAGTTGTAGCATCTCTAAGCAACTAAGAAGTATAAATCAAATACCAACAAATAACAAGTATAATGCAATAGAAAGCTAAGAACAAAGAGGGTCACAATTATATTGACATAAAAAGAGGTGAAAACAACACACATATTTCAAAACTTCAGCTCTCTCGACTGAAGTTATACAAAATGAAGCTAAAAAAACTTCAGCTCTATGGGCTGAAGTTAACAAAAAAACACTAACAATCACCACCATTATCATCATCACCCTCATCATCGTCATCGTCATCGTCGTCGTCGTCATCATCATCATCATCATCACAGTACTCCTCAATTTCTCTAAATAGCTGATCATCATCACTGTCGGAGATAACTATAGGGCAGTCGGGCAAAAGACCACTCAATCCAAGAAGATCAATCTTCAACTTGTCGAATTCATCACGCAGTTGACTTTGTTCGAGATTACTCTGTCCATAAGAGGAAGAAGAATCTTCAGCTTGTTTTGCAGCTTGGAATAGTCGGTCAAGCTGGAAAACTTAAAACTATCAAACTGCTGCACAACCTTGTCGAACGAGGTTGAATAATCTCCACAACTACGTTCCAGGTTAAGCCTGTTCTGGAATGATTCATTTGCACAGAGCTTTGGTCTGATTCTCTCCCAATCAGCTTTATTTCATTCCACAAAAGAATAAGATTAGCCATCGGTTTGTTATTGTACCATTCACACTTCAAACTCTCCCACTTCTTCATAATTTCATCCATATTAGGCTTACCACTTCCGCTTGCACCAGACATTTTTTCTTTAACAAATGCTGAAAGACTAAGGAATATGATAGAAGTCTATGAATGACTATGAAATTTTCAAGTGAAGAGATTGTTAATATAGACAAAGAGTTCACCTAATCAATTTAATATCTATAAAAGTAAAAGTAACTTTTCAGCTGTTTTTACTGTTTTACGTTTAGAGAAATTGAATGAGACAAGATTAGTAGGTGGTAAAAACAAGTATGTAGTAAATGCAAAAAGAATATAATTTCAGCCCTTGTAAAACCCACAGTTTTTATATAGTAAAAAAATAACTTCAGCCTGAAAAATAAATTTTACTATATAGTGAAACAAATTTAAATGAAAGATGAAGCAGTTGACAAAAGACAAAAAACAAGTTTTTTGTCCTAAAGATTTTTCGAAAAACTTCGGCCCAATAGGCTGAATTTTTTTAGTATATTTTCAAAAACTTCAGCACTTGGCAGCTGAAGTTTTTTGTTGGATTCAATAGTATTTGTCCTAAAGCTTTTTGGAAAAACTTCGGCCCAATGTGCTGAAGTTTTTTAGTATATTTTCAAAAACTTCAGCACTTGGCAGCTGAAGTTTTTTGTTGGATTCAATAGTTTTTGTCCTAAAGGTTTTCGAAAAACTTCGGCCCAATAGGCTGAAGTTTTTTAGTATATTTTCAAAAACTTCAGCACTTGGCAGTAGCTGAAGTTTTTTGTTGGATTCAATAGTTTTTGTCCTAAAGGTTTTTCGAAAAACTTCGGCCCAATGTGCTGAAGTTTTTTAGTATATTTTCAAAAACTTCAGCACTTGGTAGCTGAAGTTTTTCTATTGTATTCAATAATTTTTGTCCTAAAGCTTTTTCAAGAAACTTCGGCCTAATGTGCTTAAGTTTCTTAGTATATTTCAAAACTTAAGCAAAAAATACTTGACATTCATGAAAAAAGACATAAACATATTTGAATCAATCAAAGTCACATAATTCACACAAAATAATGTATATTCACAAAATATAATTTTCTTTTCACTTACATCCTTGGAAAAAAAGAAAAACTTAGTTCTTTGTTTACAAGTTATTCTCTATTCAAAAAGTTCACAGAGTGTCTTCATATTCTCCATAGTAATGTCATAGTTGCTCTTCTTGGTTTTCTTCACCACATTACATGAAACTTCACTATGTCTTCCACCAAAGAGTTTTCTTGGTTTTTTAGCAACTACCATCTACTTTCATAAGAAAAAAACAAGAAAATGTTGGCCAAGACATGCTTACTGGTGTGCATCTGGGAATTCGTGGGAAGCAAGGATAGTGAAGGAGAAGTCCAAAGTACTTTATATGTGACGGAGACTGGCCACATCAAAAACTCGAGCACCAGGAAATTTGCTCATTTTCCTAAAAGAGCAAATTTTCCTGGTGCTCGAGTATTTGATCTGGCCAATCCCCTTCACATATGAAGTATTTCAACTTCTCCTTCACTATCTTTGCTTCACACGAACTCCCTGCTACACCCAATAAGCATGTCTTAGCCAACATTTCCTTGTTTTTCTTTGAATACAAATTTAAAGAAATCTGATAGAAGTCTATGGATGACTATGAAATTTTCAAGTGAAGAGATTGTTAATATTGCCAAAGAATGAACCTACTCAATTTAATATCTATAAATGCTGAAGAGATTGTTACCTGTTTTTTGTTCAGAGAAATTGAATGTAAGAACACAAGCACTTGACAAAAGATGTAAGTGGTAAAGGCTAGTAGTTGGTAAATGCAATAAAAAAAATAGTAAATGCTATTAGTTGGTAAATGACACAAAAGTGAACTAAAAAATAATTAATATATATTCTTTAATCCAAATTATGTACAACCAACCAATCCTCTAATCAAAAAATTCACACAGAGACTCTTCAAAATCTCCATAATCATGTCCTTCTCGTTCTTCTGGAGTTACATAGCCGATATCTTTTTTCCAATTTCCATGAGCCCAAAGATTGGCAGCCAATTCTGTCCTGAACTCTAATGTTTGACTTTGATTAAAATTGAAGACATCTTCTCTCATCAACCACATATCCATAAACTTAAGAGCAAATATACCACAATCAACACTGCAAAAAACACATCAAAAAGAAATTAAAGAGTAGTTAAGACAAGGGCAAAATATGATAAACATAAGATGCATCGTAAAACATATGTGAAACACATACCTGTTAATCTGTTTCGGTGTGTGCATCAACTTAATTTTAAATTCTTCCAGAGGACTGTCCCCATAATATTTATTAAGTTCCCTAAAATTCAAGCATTTGAGACAATGTGGAATCAACCGGGCATAAATTTTGACATGTTCAATCGCACGCTTGTATGTTACACTGCCCATGGAATCATACACATATATAATTTTATCTTCAAAGTCGAGATATCCAAAAAAGTAGTGCGTAGATATCTGGCCCTCCCTTGGCTTAAGTCGAAATGGAAAGAATACTTTTTTGCAAGATGCCCATGAGATACCACAGGAAAGGTCAAGGCCTTTTACGTAGTTGGCCATCTTTTCATTCGTTGATTCTTCCTCATACCAACAAAAGTCCGTAAGTGGCTTAATAACCGCTTCTTCTTCTATTTTCAACTGTTCTTTGGATATCATCTTTTTCTTTGATTTGCTCTTAAGAATCTGCATTCTCTTTTGCTTCCTTTTCTCAATTATCTTCAACTTTTCTTCTGAAGGATGAACACTATCCAGGATAGTCATATATTGATCGAAAAGTAAATCTGTTACTGCACATTTTGCTTTTGTATAATATGGAAGGTGATAGCAATATTTTTGCGCAAGTAATATACGCCCACGTTAATATGCTGCAAATGGACAACGACAAATGATAACATGTGAAATTACCACTATGAAGTCTACCAAAAACACACTACACAACTACGAAACAGCATGAAAAAAACTTAAGCATATTTAGTTTTAGCAAATAAGCTAAAAAACTTCAGCAGATTACTATGAATAAAGCTATACTACAAAAAATAAACTGAACTTTTGGGAAATACAGTTGAAAACCAATTCAAAAAACAAAGTTAATAACTTACTTCATCCGCAAGATCAGAGTCAGGATCCATAAGCTCGGTAAAGAATGATTTTTGAATATGAAGTCCAGTTAATCTCAATGGATTGGAATCATATTCACTGGCATCCATCTTCAACCACTTTTTAAATCTTTGGATCAATCCGTTGTCTTGAGAAACATAATAGAAGGGACACCTTCTTCTATTCTTTCCTACTATACAATCTTGCCCCCTTGGCTTTTTCCTATAAACTACATAAGGAGATCTCAACCAAATACTCTCCATACGCATCCTTTTCCCTTTTTTATCTTCTTTTCCTTTTGATTGCTCTTCCTGTTGTTCCGTCACAACTAAATGGTGCTGTACAGCAGCACGGTGGGGAACTACAGCCATCGTGGCGGATGCTTGATCAATTCCCTGCTGTTCACGACGTTCTTCTGTCTCTTCACGAACACCAACAGCAGCAGAATTACCTTCTGAATCAGCCCCTTGTGTACTACCAAGTGAAAATGAACATATATTGAAGTTGGAGATATCACTGGTATCACACATAGGAGAACTAGAAATCTTCCTTCTCTTAGGTTTTGGAAGCAGTTCTGATGCATCAGATGAGATCTGCAAAAGCAAGGAAAATATAAACATAAATAAAACTGATACAGAATACACATTAGGCAAAAAAAAAAAATACAGTAATCGAATTGCAGAAAATAATTACCTGGTCTAAGTGTTGCGACACAGATAGTGTTTTCATTCCAACAGATCCTGTATCTTCATGCAAAAAAAAAATTTATAAATAATACTCACTAAATTTTATAAAATAATACCAACACACTTCACACCTGTCTGTGACTCAACAGGTGTGAATATGTGTATTTCTCCTTTTTCATATTGCTTCAGAATCTCACCGAATTCTTTTCGACCTGCCTCCAATAATTCTGAAAAATCATTCAAAAATATAAAAAAAGAAATATAAAATATGTAAAATTTCAAAATGTAGAAAATATACTTCGATCAAATATAATAAATTCATGATCTATAGAATACCTTCACGTTTGTCTTCCGCTGTGCTTTCCCCAGGCTGCATGCCTTTCTCAATATCAGCATTTCCAGCATCATTCAACTCTGAATCAACGTCGACAACCATTGCAGTATTCTCTGA
>NW_017686024.1:0-6488 GCF_001879085.1 Nicotiana attenuata | reverse complement strand
GTTATGAATTGGAGTATTGTGTTTTCACATACTTTTATGAAAAGCTAAGTCGTTTTCTAGGGTTTTGATGGAACCTTTTAGGGATGAATTGGTTGTTATATTAATATAGTTTTGAGTTAGTTGTTAATCTCTATTTGTTCAACTACGTTTTTATTTTGATTAATTGAAAGGATCCTCAATTAGCCGTTCCTATTTATTATGTATCTGCTTGAGAGAGAGTGCATATTTAGGTATTTATTTGAACAACATCACTCCCGGAGTATAGGCGAGAGTCATAACCGAGGGTTTAGAGGTTGGATTAGAGATAACGATACCTCGGGTGCGATCTAAGTGAACTGTAATGTGAATCTAGCTAGCGTAGCTTGAGAGAGTGGTCTAGTAAATTATCATAATTGCTTGAGAGAGATTTATGATAGCTGGAGAGTTCATGATTGATAGAGGCAACTAAGTCAAAGCTATAAGAAACATACAATTAATGAAATCAACAATTGGGGAAATCATAACTCTTGACCTCCTTAATTTAGTCTCCAAACCTTTGTCTCGTTAGTTGATAATTTTATCGTTTTATAGTATTTGTTGGTTAATTAGTTAGATATAAAAATCTTAATATTATAATTTAGAAATTGTTCAAACTTGTCTTCTTTGCGATATTGAACAATGACAGCGAAACCTTAATTCTCTTTGGGATTCGACTCCGGACTTTTAGATCGGATTATATTTGCAGCGACCGCTTATCCTTTTTAGGACTAGAGTTGGGCGTGATCAAGACCCGAGTAGACTTGTTACTGCCGGACATGGTCGATTTTGATGTCATTTTGGGGATGGACTGGTTATTACCTTACCACGCTATTTTGGATTGTCATGCCAAGACTGTGATCTTAGCCTTACCGGTTCTACCTCGTCTTGAGTGGAGAGAGACTCATGGTCATTCTGCTCGTAGTGTATCTCATATATGAAGGTTTGACATATGGTCGAGAAGGGGTGTTTGGTTTATTTGGCATATGTTTGTGATTTTAGTGCCGAGGTTCCTTCTATTGATTCTGTGCCTGTAGTTCGTGAGTTTCCTGAGCTATTTCCTTTAGACCTACAGGGTGTGCCACCCGATAGGGATATTGACTTTTGCATTGACTTGGCCCCGGGCACTCAGCCCATTTCTATTCCGTCGTATCGTATGGCCCCTCCTGAGTTGAAAGAGTTGAAGGAGCAGTTGCAAGACTTGCTTGATAAGGGCTTCATTAGGCCTAGTGTCTCGCCTTGGGGTGCGCTGGTGTTGTTTTTCAAGAAGAAAGACGGATCGATGAGAATGTGTATAATTACCGGCAATTGAACAAGGTCATAATCAAGAATAAGTATCCATTGCCGAGGATCGATGATTTGTTCGACCAGCTTCAGGGTGCCCAAGTGTTTTCTAAGATCGACTTGAGATCTGGCTACCATCAGTTGAGGATTAGGGCATCCGATGTCCCTAAGACAGCTTTCCGCACTCGGTACGGGCATTATGAGTTCTTGGTGATGTCATTCGGGTTGACAAATGCCCCAGCAACTTTCATGGATTTGATGAACCGAGTGTTCATGCCTTACTTGGATTCGTTCGTGATAGTCTTCATTGATGATATTTTGATTTATTCCCGCAGCCGAGAGGAGCATGAGCAGCATCTGAGAGTGGTTCTTCAGACTCTGAGAGATAGTCAGTTGTATGCTATGTTTTCGAAGTGTGAGTTCTGGTTGAGTTCAGTTTCTTTCTTGGGTCATGTTGTTTCAGCAGAGGGTATTCAGGTGGATCCAAAGAAGATAGAGGCAGTCAAGAACTGGCCTCGACCCACATCAACTACAGAGATCCGAAGTTTCTTGGGATTGGCAGGCTATTATCGTCGGTTTGTGGAGGTATTTTCATCTATCACAGCCCCGATGACCAGGTTGATCAAGAAGGGTGCTAAATTTAGGTGGTCGGACGAGTGTGAGGCGAGCTTTCAGAAGCTCAAGACAGCTTTGACTACGGCGCCAGTGTTGGTTTTGCCCATGGGTTCAGGGCCATATATAGTTTATTTTGATGCATTTCGTATTGGACTTGGTGCGGTATTGATGCAGGATGGCAAGGTCATTGCTTATGCTTCGCGTCAGTTGAAGATTCATGAGAAGAACTATCCAGTCCATGATTTGGAATTAGCAGCCATTGTTCACGCGCTGAAGATTTGGAGGCATTATCTGTATGGCGTGTCATGAGAGGTGTTCACGGATCACAAGAGCTTGCAATACTTGTTCAAGCAGATGGAGCTAAATTTGAGGTAGAGAAGGTGGTTGGAGCTGTTAAAAGACTATGATACCACCATCTTATATCATCCGGGAAAGGCCAATGTGGTGGCCGATGCTTTGAGTAGGAAGTCAGCCAGTATGGGCAGTCTTGCGTATATTCTGGTCGGTGAGAGACCACTTGCTCTGGATGTTCAGGATTTGGCCAATCAGTTCGTGAGGTTGGATGTTTTTGAGCCCGGCCGTGTATTAGCTTGCATAGTTGCTCGCTCTCTTTATTGGAGCATATCCGAGACCGGAAGTATGATGATCCTCATTTGTGTGGCCTTAGAGACACGGTGCAGCACGGAGGTGCCAAGCAGGTTACATTAGGAGATGATGGAGTTTTGAGGCTGCAGGGTCGAGTTTGTGTGCCTAATGTGGATGGGCTCCAGAAATTGATTTTAGAGGAGGCCCATAGTTCTCGGTACTCTATTCATCCGGGCGTCGCCAAGATGTACCAGGATTTGCGGAAGCATTATTAGTGGAGGAGAATAAAGAAGGACATTGTTGCATATGTGGCTCGGTGTTGGAATTGTTAGCAGGTTAAGTACGAACATCAGAGACCTGGTGGTCTGTTCCAGAAGATTGAGATTCCTGAGTGGTAGTGGGAGCGTATCACTATGGACTTCGTTGTTGGACTCCCACGGACTCAGAGGAAGTTCGATGCAGTGTGGGTTATTGTTGATAGGCTGACCAAGTCAGCGCATTTTATTCCTATGGCAGTCTCCTATTCTTCTAAGAGGTTAGTGGAGATCTGTATCCGGAAGATAGTTCGCCTTCATGGTGTGCCCGTGTCTATCATTTCGGACCGAGGTACGTAGTTTACCTCACATTTCTGGAGAGCAGTTCAATGGGAGTTGGGCACACGGGTTGAGTTGAGCACAGCGTTTCATCCTCAGATGGACGGGCATTCCGAGCGGACTATTCAGATTTTGGAAAATATGCTCCGAGCTTGTGTTATTGACTTTGGAGGCTCGTGGGATCAGTTCTTGCCTTTAGCAGAGTTTGCCTACAACAACAACTACCAGTAGAGTATCCAGATGGCTCCTTATGAGGCGTTGTATGGTAGGCGGTGTCGGTCGCCGGTTGGATGGTTTGAGCCGGGAGAGGCTCGCTTGTTGGGTATGGATCTGGTGCAGGATGCCTTGGACAAGGTCAGGATCATTCAGGATAGGCTTCGTACCGCTCAGTCCAGGCAGAAGAGCTATGTTGATCGAAAGGTTTGCGATTTGGCATTCATGGTCGATGAGCGGGTGTTGCTTCGGGTGTCGCCTATGAAGGGCGTGATGCGATTTGGGAAGAGGGGCAAGCTTAGCCCTAGGTTCATTGGCCCGTTTGAGATTCTTGATCGAGTGGGGGAGGTGGCTTACAGACTTGCGTTGCCGCCGAGCTTATCAGTCGTGCATCCAGTGTTTCATGTGTCCATGCTTCGGAAGTATCACGGCGATCCATCCCACGTGCTAGACTTCAGCACTGTCCACTTGGACAAGGACTTGTCATATGAGGAGGAGCCGGTAGCTATTCTAAACTGACAGGTTCGTCAGTTGAGATCGAAGAGTTTCCCTTCCATTCGTGTGCAGTGGAGAGGTCAGCCTGCTGAGGCATCGACCTGGGAGTCCGAGTCCGATCTGCGGAGCCGTTATCCCCATCTTTTCCCCGACTCAGGTACTTCCTTCTTATGTCCGTTCGAGGACGAACGATTGTTTAAGAGGTGGAGGATGTGATGGCCCAAAAGGTCATCACTTGTTTTAGAAACAAATTCAGTGTTCCGAGGCCTAAAACCTCCTTTTTACCTCACCTCGATTTACGTGCGGGGTCCGGACCTATATACGGAAAGCCTTCTATGTGAAATTATGAGAAATAGAAATTTCTAGAGTTAAAATTTGATTATGGTTGACTTTGGTCAATATTTTGAGCAAACGGACCCAAATCCATGTATCGACGATTCCGGGAGGTCCGCAGTAAAATATGGGACCTGAACGTATGCACGAAAATGAATTCCGAGGTCCCAAGCCTTAGAAATCAATTTTTGAAAGAAATTGTTTTGCTGAATTATCTACGAAATGAAGAAAAGAATTAATGCTTGAAACCATTGGTATCGGGCCCGTATTTTGGTTCCGTAGCCCGGTACAAACTTGTTGTAGTATTTAAATGATAAATGTGAAATTTGGTGAAAATGGAGTTTATTTGACGTGAGTTGGAATTCCGGTTGAAGAGTTATGAACCTTAAGTGTTCTTGATGAAAATGATGAGTTTTGAGGTTTAATTCATGGTTTTACATGTTATTTTGATGATGTGATTGCACGAGTAGGTCCATATGATGTTTTTGAGTTAGTATGTATATTTGGTTTGGAGTCCTGAGGGCTCGGGTGTGTTTCGGATAGGTTCCGGGATGTTTTAGACTTAAAAACATAGCTGTTGCAGGTTCAGAGAAGTTGCAATCTCTGAATCCGCCTTTGCGGCCGCAAAAGATTTCGTGCGGTCCTCGGTGAGGAAGAATCCGCAGGTTCACTGGTCTGACATCGGAAGCCTTTATCTTTTGATCTACGAGGAATTTTGAGATGATTCAAAAACAAAAGTTGTAGCCCTTCGTGTCTAGTTTCCAGAAGAGTAAAGAAATCAAAATTTGGATATCTGTAGAGAAAGTTATGGCCAAAATACTAAAGCATGTCACTGCAATCACCATTCTCCGCGGCGAGCTCCGCGGCTGCAATCCTTTTTGTGCGTTCCACGGAGAGGGTCTGAGAGGGATATATTTAAACGGGACTTTCAGTTATTTTTCACTTTTCAAAATCCCAAAAACGTAAGAGGCGATTTTCCAAACACTCTTTCTTCTCCAAAATATTAGTAAGTGATTTCTAACTCATTTTCTTTACTCCTTAACTTCTTTTTACAAGATTAAATCCTAGAATCTAGGGTTTTCATGGTGGAATTGGGAATTTTGGGTAAAACCTAAGAATATTAAAATTTGGGGATTTAAACCTCAAATTGAGGTCGTATTCCAAAATCAATTATATATCCGGGCTCGGGGATGAATGGGTAATCGAATTTTGGTCCGAATTTCTGGTTTGGACCAAGTGGGTCCGGGGTCGATTTTTGACTTTTTGGGAAAACTTCAGAAAACTTATTTCCATGCATTAGAATTGACTCATTTAGTATTTATTGATATAATTAAGTAACTTGTGGCTAGATACAGGCGAGTTGGTGGTGGAATCAAGAGGTAAAGCGGTAGTTGAGGCTTGAATTGTGTTCGTGGCATCGAGTAAGTGTTTGTTCTAACCTTATCTTGAGGGATTAGGAGTTGTGTCCTATTTGTTATGTGTTCTTTGTTGAGTACGACATATAGGCATGGTGACGAGTATCTATACGTTGGTGTCAAGCATGCCCGTAAGTCTTATGTTATGATTAATGTGACTCCATTTGTATTGTTCATGTTTAATGTGATGATTGCTATTGTTGAGCAAGGTTTGTTGAAAGAATATCTATATTTGAATAGTGAAGAGCGTTGGCTCAAGTAGTAAAGTGATTTGTGGAAGCATAATTGGCAATCGACCTTATAGAGCATTGGCTCAAATTGTGAATCGAGTAGTGAAGTAAATGTGAAAAAGAGAAGAGGATTATGGTATTGTTCCCTTGCCGGGACGTTGTTGCTTTTAATATTGTTCCCTTGTCGGGATGTTATTGCTTTTAATATTGTTCTCTTGCCGGGATGTTGTTGTTTTTTATATTGTTCCCTTGCCGGGATTTTATTGTGATTTCATTTATTTCCTTGCCCTTATTGTTTTGTGATTGTTGTTTGGGTGAGGAAGAGTGTAAGGCACGAAGGGTGATGCTGTGCATTATTTTTTGTGAGAGAGTGTTAAAGCACGAAGGGTGATGCCGTGCATTGATTTGGTGAGAGAGTGTTAAAGCACGAAGGGTGATGCCGTGCCGCACGATGTACCATTCCGCGCCTTTATACGAGTGATTATGT
This sequence comes from Nicotiana attenuata, assembly GCF_001879085.1. NCBI lineage: Eukaryota > Viridiplantae > Streptophyta > Magnoliopsida > Solanales > Solanaceae > Nicotiana > Nicotiana attenuata. Next base: position 223 of record NW_017686024.1, on the reverse strand, counting down.
GAGGTAAAAGCACGAAGGGTGATGCCGTGAACTTGTCCTTGATTTTCCTGATTTTACTGGTAATTGAGTTATGGTATTTTTTACGCTTACTTACTGATTTCCTGTTGTTACTTGATTTTATCGTGATGTTATTGATTCCCTGCCCAAATTGCTTTGTGATTGTTGCTTGGGTGAGGAAGAGTGTAGTGCACGAATGGTGATGCCGTGCATTATTTTGGTGAGG
>NW_017686023.1:4891-6489 GCF_001879085.1 Nicotiana attenuata | reverse complement strand
ATCCATGGACGTCCTATGATGACGTTGTAAGCCGTTTCCTGGTTCATGATGTGGAACGGTGGTGTCCAGCGTGACTCCTCCCGCCAGGACCCGGTAGTGATATCTCTCCGGAGGTGCGTTCTACTGCATTGTTAAAACCCGTTAGTGTTATGCAACGCGGTATTACTTTATCCTCAAGCCTCATTTGCGTGAGGACTCTCGGATGGATAATACACGCGCCGCTTCCGTCGTCTACCATAATTCTCTTTACATCAGTATCAAAAATGCGCAAGGTTATGACTAAAGCATCATAGTGAGGGAAAGACAAATCGTCGGCATCAGACTTATCGAAGGTGATATTATCTTCGAAGTCATCATACCGTTCGTGAGCGATTGTGCGCTTCAGTTTGTGCGTGGTGGTGAGCTTGACGTGGTTGATTGTCGAATTATCACCGCCGCTGACAATCATCTGTATGGTTCGTTTCGGGGACGGCGGTTTTGGCGGCCCTTGAGATTGGTCGCGTCCCCTGGCGAAGTTGGCTCTCCCTTTGTCGCTGAGCAGCTCCTTCAGGTATCCCTGGTTCAGCATCCTGACTACTTCTTGTCGTGGGCCTATGCAGTCTTTGGTCCTGTGTCCCCGTTCCTGGTGGAACTCGCACAGGACGTTTGATTTTCTCGCACTAGGATCTGATTTCATTTTTGGCGACCAGTGTATCGGGCCTAGCTTCTCCAGTGCGTATACTATCTCTGAGGGTGAGACACAAAAGTTATGAGCAGATAATAACGGAGGCATACCTCTTTCATTCCGGAGCGTAGCAATATGTCGTTGGAAGGCGTCCTGGTGTCTCGGAGGAGGCGGGCTAGGGGCTCTAACGTAGGGCTGATGCCTTTCTCTGTTAAACCGTGGGAGTGGGTCCCGTTGCCCGTTGTTGCGTCGATCTCTCCTGGTTTCCGTCTGTACTGACGTTAGCCACTGGATCGGACCGTTAAGATCGTCCTCGTCTGCCCTTACCTCTGCACAGTAGGCGTTGTGGATCTCCTCCCACGTTGTGGGGGGATACTTCATGAGTCGGCTGAGTAGTTTCTTGGTTGCTTTCGACCCGTCCCTGCTCAAACCGTTTTGGAAGGCGGCAATTGCCATTCCCTCCGATACGTTAGGCAGGCTCATTCTTACTCTGTTGAATCGTGCCACGAAGTCCCTGAGCCCTTCGCCTGTCGTTTTCCTGATCGCAAATATGTCGTTAACCCTTGCTTCATCCTTCTTTGCTCCCGCATGGGCGGTAGCGAATTTGTCCGCCATCTCCTCGAACGTTGATATCAACCTAGCCGGCAGTTGCGAATACCATGTTAGTGCCCCTCCGGTCAGGGTTTCTCCGAACTTTTTCAGCAGCACGGACGGCACCTGCTCCTTTGACAAGTCATTTCCTTTCACAGCGGTTACGTAGTGGATCAGATGATCTTCTGGGTCCGTGGTCCCATCATATATTCTCAAATATGGAGGCATCTTGAAGATTTTTGGGATCGGATGAGGGGCGGCTTCCTCGCTGTACGGTTGCTCGACGAAACGTCCTACGTCGCGTTTCGGCAGTAATTTTGGTGCACCGGGTATTTTGTCTACC
>NW_017686023.1:0-670 GCF_001879085.1 Nicotiana attenuata | reverse complement strand
GTCTACCATAATCTCTTTACATCAGTATCAGCAATGCGTAAGGTTATGACTAAAGCATCATAGTGAGGGAAAGACAAACCGTCGGCATCAGACTTATCGAAGGTGATACTATCTTCGAAGTCATCATACCGTTCGTGAGCGATTGTGCGCTTCAGTTTGTGCTTGGTGGTGAACTTGACGTGGTTGATTGTCGAATTATCACCGCCGCCGACAATCATCTGTATGGTTCGTGTCGGGGACGGCTATTTTGGCGGCCCTTGAGATTGGTCGCGTCCCCTAGCGAAGTTGGCTCTCCCTTTGTCGCTGAGCAGCTCCTTCAGGTATCCCTGGTTCAGCATCCTGACTACTTCTTGTCGTAGGCCTATGCAGTCTTCGGTCCTGTGTCCCCGTTCCTGGTGGAACTCGCACAGGACGTTTGTTTTGCTCGCACTAGGATCTGATTTCATTTTTGGCGGCCAATGTACCTTCGGGCCTAGCTTCTCCAGTGCGTATACTATCTCTGAGGGTGAGACACAAAAGTTATGAGCGGATAATAACGGAGGCATACCTCTTTCATTCCGGAGCGTAGCAGTATGTCTTTGCAAGGCGTCCTGGTGTCTCGGAGGAGGCGGGTTAGGGGCTCTAACGTAGGGCTGATGCCTTTCTCTGTTAAACCGTGGGAGTGGGTCCC
>NW_017686022.1:5692-6489 GCF_001879085.1 Nicotiana attenuata | reverse complement strand
TTTCTTGCCTGAAATTTTGGTTAGCCCGCAAACTTGCTCCAGGGGGGAGTCTTGTAAGCTCTTGGAGATGGGTATGTGTTTTGAGTTGCGTAGGCATTTTGTGGAGTGGGTGCGTGCCATTGCGCCTGGGTAGGATGTTGGGGATATGTATGGGCATGGTGGACAGAGAAGTGGGAACTACGTGGTGGGTAATAATGCTGTGGAGTGTGGGGACGGGGACGAGGTTGATGGTAATATGGGGATGGCCCCCCTGACCAAGTTCTCGAGTCAACTACCGCCACATCTTCTTTCTTTTTCTTTCCAAGTACCCCTCCGCTCTAGATGGCCTGAGTGGTTGCCTTGATTGCTGAATAGCTCATGATTTTGTCGGATTTGAGCCCTTCTTCAACCATACTTCCCATTTTCACTGTAAAAGATTTTCCCACTGCTGACACCAAGTGGCCATAATAAGTAGGCTCCAAAGCCTGCAGAAAATAATCGACCATTTCGCCTTCCTTCATTGGAGGATCGACCCTTGCAGCCTGTTCCCTCCACCGAAATCCGTACTCTCTGAAGCTCTCCCCCGGTTTCTTCTCAATTTTGGTCAGTGACAGACGGTCCGGGACGATTTCGAGATTATATTGTAAATGGCATGCAAACGCTTGGGCCAAATCATCCCAAATGTACCATCGGGCATGATCCTGCCGTGTGTACCATTCCAAGGCTGCGCCACTTAGGCTTTGGCTGAAGTACGCCATCAATAACTCATCCCTTCCCCCAGCGCCTCTCATTTTACTGCAAAATCCCCTCAGATGGGC
>NW_017686022.1:0-851 GCF_001879085.1 Nicotiana attenuata | reverse complement strand
TCTTAACTAAAATTACCCGCCTTATGTCAATTAAACCAAGCTTTAATAAGCAGACCAATCTATCAGGCAAACTGAACAATTAACAAACCAAAGAACTAATTTAATCACCTAGAACTAAATGAAGCCTAAAAATCTAAAACCATTATAAACCTACACATTTAATTAATCAATATTCAATCTACCCGAATTAAAACAAGGCTTAATACTAAATCGGAAAATCTAAAGAACATCTTTTGAATTAAAGCTACTCAATCAGAAACAACAAACAGACTAAATCCTAAACTTGACTAACTAAGATGAAAGGGATTATATCGATCAAACTAACAGATTGAACCAAATAGACACAAAACAAATACGATTAGACTCTAACTAACACAATAATTAATTAACTACCAAGAACTGTTAAGAAACCTAGGGAAACTTACTGGAAAAAAACTCCGGCTAGTCATGTTATTCCCAAATTCGGCCATGCTTAGGGTCATTTGAGCTTTATCGACGATCCATTCCTTACGAGGGAGGTCCAGGGACCCTTTGACATCAGTTGCATGTACTTTGGCCATTTTAGAGTTTGGCCGGAAAACTTCTTTCCAACATTCGACCAATTCTAGCCAGATTCACGAGATGCCACTATGGGGGTTGGGTAGAGGATGGTGTGACGATCCTACGGTGTAGGTTTGGGACCGTTTGGCATAGATGACGACCTGGTCGGAAAAACTTCTGGGGAATATTCGAAGCTTTCTGGGTGGATTCGAGGGTTATGAACATGGGGAATGCAAAGAGGAGGTTAGGGGGAATCGATGGTGTTAATTCGGCAGTCATCGGCGTTGGTTGCGTTTCCCGCCGGTGAGGCG
>NW_017686021.1:5795-6489 GCF_001879085.1 Nicotiana attenuata | reverse complement strand
GTCGCCTTTTTACCAACATTAGGGTTCCAATTCCTAAGTTGAGATTTTAGACATAGGGCCTCCATTCCCTAGTCGCCTTTTACCAATATTAGGGCTCCAATTCCTGAGTTGAGATTTTTAGACATAGGGCCTCCATTCCCTAGTCGCCTTTCTTGCCAGCATTAGGGCTTCAATTCCTGAGTTGCGATTTTTAGACATAGGGCCTCCATTCCCTAGTCGCCTTTCCTTTGCCAACATTAGGGCTTCAATCCCTGAGTTGAGATTTTCAGACATAGGGCCTCCATTTCCTAGTCGCCTTTTTTTTGCCAACATAGGGCTCCAATCCCTAGTTGAGATTTTAGACATAGGGCCTCCATTCCCTAGTCGCCTTTTTGCCAACATCTGGGCTCCAATCCCTGTGTTGAGATTTTAGACATAGGGCCTCCATTCCCTAGTCGCCTTTCTTGCCAACAATGGGGCTCCAATCCCTGAGTTGAGATTTTTAGACATAGGGCCTCCATTCCCTACTCGCCTTTTCTTTGCCAACATTAGGGCTCCAAACCCTGAGTTGAGATTTTAGACATCGGGCCTCCATTCCCTAGTCGCTTTTTTGCAAAAATTAGGGCTCCAATCCCTGAGTTAAGTTTCTAGACATAGGGCCTCCATTCCCTAGTCCCCTTTTGCCAACATTAGGGCTCCAATACCTGAGATCGGA
>NW_017686021.1:0-4315 GCF_001879085.1 Nicotiana attenuata | reverse complement strand
ATTGATTTTTTCTCTTTTAATTTAGGATTAAGTAGCTTTTATAATTTTTATAATTAGTTAATTAGTTTAATTTTACATTTTTAGATAATCTAGGATTTTAATTTTAGGATTTTTAATTAAAGAAAAAGAAAAGATAAGGAAAAAAGAATTTGAAGAAAAGATTTAATTGGATATTGAGCTAGTTCTTGTACCCAAATTAGCTCAAATTTTCCTACCTAGCCCATAATTACTAGGCCCATAATTCCTAGGCCCATACCCTAACCTAATTCCTACCCCTATATAATAGTACCTAATTCCTAAATAAAAGGGGGAGACTCTTAGAAGAAGAAAAAAACGGCGGAGCCCCTCATATTTTTCCTTTTCCTCTCAATTCCACCTTCCACCATCTTCGAACACCCAACCAGATGTGTAACCTCCTATTTTATTAGCTTTTTCCTCATTTTCACCACAAACACATTGCTTCAATATCGTCACTAGGATTTGTTTCCAAAATCCATGAAACTCATAAAGTCTGTGACGTTAGCATGACCTTAAGGCCAAGTGTGCAAAGTCTCGATCTAGCAGGTCTTCTTTAAATCCATGGAAATAGGCTTATTTTGCCCCAACGGCTCTCTGCTTTCGTCATCAATCGTCAAGCCGATTTTTTGATTGAGTTGGTTTTCAGAGACAACGTCTTGATAATCCAGATTAAACCCCTAAATTTACTGCTAGCACTAGCTAAGAAATATAGAGACTGAATCGTTACCCGCTGCTGACAAGTTGAATTCATTTGGTCGCTGGTCTGTTGCTGTTACTGTTGCCGAATTCCATCTCCTATTCCAGAATTTTGTTTGTTATTATCGTTGTTGTTCTGCTCTGAGGTATGTACACCTCCAACTGAAAGTTACTTTTTTTTTCTAACAAATAAAATCCGAGAAGTCGAGTATTATGTTTCACATCTGTGTTTGTTCACTTAGAATCGGCATTTTAAGGTTGTTTTAAATTGTTTGGGATTCATTGTTGCTTTGTGATATTGACGATGTGTTGCAAAGGGGCCGAATGTTCATTGATATTTTCTCATACAATTATTTCATATTGGAGATTCTACCATGTTTATAGATAATAATATGTGTTGAGTCATTGTTAAGAGTATTATGCCTTCAAATTCAACCTTTATTTGGGCATATCTATTTTCTGAAAGAGTCCAGCTCTTTGTGCCTTTGAGTGAGGAAGTAATCTCTTAAAAAAATAAATTTGGATTCTGTTTCTAAGTTTAATATTGATTCTATGTGGGATTAGCTGCTCTTAATACTTGAACTATATTTACGCCTGAAAGGCTATTCACCCTTTTATATTTGTTGGTTGGATATTTTGAGCATACCAATGGGTTTAAATGAACGCAATAGTATTTTTTTCCTGTTGTTTTATTCTTTTTTATTTGATACATAAGTTCCCTTATCGAATAATTGTCTCATATAGTTTTGAGCTTTACACCTAGTTACATGACATGGGGTACTTAGCTTAGAGAACTAATCACAACTTTAGGTACACTTCAAAATTACGCCTTAATGTAATATTCGTAGAAATGCTTTATGTGCGCTATTTAAATTAATTTCCTAAACTCGGGTGTGCATTTCATGTGACCTAACTCCAATTCTCAACGTTAAATAAAATGTGTCGTGGACCGCGGGTGCATTTCATGTGGCGTGGTTCAAGACGTATTTTAGATAACGTTGAATCTTCCTAAATTAATTAAAAGCGGTTAATAAGTTGAAACGTACCATAGGCTAAAACATGTATTAAAATCAGATAATAGGCCAATTGTAATAGTTTAAGCGACCGTGCTAGAACCACGGAATCCGGGAATGCCTAACACCTTCTCCCGGGTTAATAGAATTCCTTATTCAGAATTTCTGGTTCGCAGACTTCAAAAGGAAAGCCAAAATTTCCTCGTTCTGGGATTTAAAATAAAACCGGTAACTTGGAACACCAATTAAAATATTCCAAGTGGCGACTCTGAATTGAATAAATAATCCTATTTCGAATAATGCCACTTAAATTGGAAAAACTCCCTTATATATCCTTCGGGGTGTAAAAAAGGAGGTGTGACAGACAGGATCCTAGAACAAGACACGAGCCTATCGCAGACCTATGCGGCAAAACATCGATCAACGGTCCAGACCCGCTCGAGGATAGAGGACTCATGGTAGAAGAGATGAAGTGACCTCAGGCTGACCCAACAAGGAACCTGAAAAATCTAAAATCAATGACTACCACCTTAGATTGAAGCTTGCCAATTACGACTTTGGCAAAAAAAAAGATAGAGTTAGTAGCAGCCCTCAAAGACATGGGAGACAAGGTAAGGTGGCCAAAGAAGATGTAAATGGATCCAAGCAACCAGAGACACAAATTCTGGCGTGAATCCACAATGACCACGGACATAAAACCTCCGAATAGGATTCTTTAAGGAGAAGTCATCATATGCTCAGACAACGATACTTGATCGAACTATTCAGCGAAAAGGAAAATTTGTCTTACATGAAGAATAGAAGCAAGGAGGAGCTGCCACAGGTACCCCCAAACAAATAGTTAATGTCATCTTTGGAGGAGAAGAAGTGAATGGAGTATCTTTTACTGCAGCAAAAAAATTCACCAACATGTCCATTTCCCATGAGAAGCGGATGCGCCAAACACTGACCATAGAAAGCATAGTCATTTCCAAATGAGCCAAAATTTTCAAGTGCCATGTTTCCCTTGTTCCGTCAAAACTGACCAAACTACGCGGGTCTGATTCTTACCGGATGTGAGATACGTAGGCAAACCTCATCGGTTCCGACCCCAATTTTCAATAAAAATCCAAAAATATTTTCTTTCAGTTCTTTCTTTAGAAATCTTTCATTAGAAAATTCGAAAAGTAAAAGTAATTTTTAAACTAAAAAAAAATGGTTTCCTTCTTTCTAATGTCTTTCATGCGAAAAAAGAAAAAATCAATAAAAATCAAAATTCAAAAATACGGGTTTTCTTCATTTGAAGTATTTTTCCAAAAAAAAAATCCAAAATAAAAAAATCAGAAACAAAAATCCAAAAAAAAAAATACTCCTTAGATGTCTTTCTTTCATAAATTTCTATAAAAAAAAATTAAAAACATTGAAGTCCAAAAATATTTTTGCTTTTCTTTAGAAGTACTTTTGTAAATAAATAAAAGCTCAGAAATTCAAAACCTTTTTCTTAAAAAAAAAGTCCCTCTTTCGAAAATTAAGAGGTTACATCAAAAATCCAAAAATATTTTCTTTCTTCCTTAGAAAAAGAGAAAACAAATAAAACTTCAAACAAAAAATATTTTCTTTTTATTCCCAAAGTTCCAATCAAAAGAAAAGGAATTTTTAGAAGTCTTTCTTTCAAAAATAAAATCAAAATCAAAATCAAAAATCCAAAAAAAAAATCCCTTTCTTCTTTTAAAGCATTTTTTAGAAAATTCCAAAAGAAAAAAGAAAACAAAAAATCAAAAATATTTTTCTTTTGCCTTAAAGCTCCATGGTCTGAGTTTAATAAAACAAAAAAAACAAAAAAAGAAAGTTAGTTTATTTACTCTATTCCCAATCTTCCCGAACTACGCAAGATCTGATTCATGCGGGGTCATGATACGTAGGCAATCCCCATCGGATTCGATCATAGCTATAAAATAAATTGAGTGAAAAATAAACTGAAAAAGAAAAAGAGAAAGAAAAATTGAGTGAAAAAGAGAAAAAGAAAAAGAGTGAAAAAAAAGAGAAGAAAAAAAAGGAGCAACAAGACAAAAAAAAGAGTGACAAACAAAAGAGAAAAAGAAAGTGCCAAAAATAAAAGAGTGGCAAAAACAAGATGAAAAATCAAGAGTGATTAAAGAGAGGCAGAGATAAAAGAAAAGAGGTGCAGATTGAAAAAAAAGAGAGGGTTAATTAAGGCCGGGATGAAATATGCAACTGTGCAAACACATGGTAGAAGCGTTTAACTATTAGGTGCATTGCATCCCAACGTGCGATTTCTTATATGTTAAATGTCTCAAAACTAACAAAGTTGTTTGTGTGAGCAAATTAGCCAGGTTTTGTTCAGATGGTTGGTTTTGTTGGTATGCGGTGATGAATGCCTGACCTTGCTCGCGGCTAAAACATTATACACAAAACCGAGCTTCACTTCCCGGAAATGCCCATCCTTACCAAGCTCCATGTAAACCCCAATCAAATGTTCCCCAGTACAATCCTCGCCCAAAAGAGCCTTTCAATAGGAATCACTTCACCCTCTATTGGTGAATCATACACGGGCTTGTTCCAAAAGCTAGTCAAGTGAGGTCTGCTGC
>NW_017686020.1:5610-6490 GCF_001879085.1 Nicotiana attenuata | reverse complement strand
CCTCGCAATTGCGACTGGAAGCTCGCATTTGCGAGCTCGCAATTGCGAGTCTACCCTTTCGCAATTTGCGAAAACCACAGAAGCCAACATACCAGNTTTTTAAAAAAAAAATGAGAAATGCAATCCGATGCCTATCCAAAACTCACTCGAGCCCCTCGGGGCTCCAAACAAAACACGCATACAACCTCAAAAACATCCTACGTACTTGCTCGTTCGATCAAATCGCCAAAATAACATCATTTACATAGAATCAAGCCTCAAAGCACATGATTTTTCATTATAACTTCATAAACTTCAAACTTTAGATATTTAGGTCCGAAACACGTCAAATGACGTCCGATTTTGACCAAACTTCACAGAAAGTGCTTACCACATATTTAAGACTTGTACCGGGCGCCGGAACCAAAATACGAGCCCGATACCATAGTCTTTTAATCAATTTTTATTTCCATTTTCCTTAATAATTTCAGATAAACAATTTCACGGAAAAATTCATATCTCGGGCTCTAGACCTCGGAATTCGATTCCGGGCACATGCCCGAGTCCCATATTTTTCTACGGACCTTCCGGGATCGTCCAATCTCGGGTCCGGGTCCGTTTATCAAAAATGTTGACCAAAGTCAACTGTAATCATATTAATATCAAAATTCTTCAAATTTTTTTCACGGAATTCACATATTTCAACATAAAAACTTTCTGGCTACGCGCCCGGACTGCGCACGCAAATCGAGGCAAGTAAAAAAAATGAGGTTTTAAGGCCTCAAAAGCACGGAATGGATGAGGAAATAGGTGATGACCCTTTGGGTCGTCACATCCTCCACCTCTAAAACAACCGTTCGTCCTCGAACGGACAAAAGAAAGAAGTACCTGAGTCGGGGAA
>NW_017686020.1:0-2705 GCF_001879085.1 Nicotiana attenuata | reverse complement strand
ATTGTTGCGGCATGCAACCCGACCCTCAATATCATTTAACAGTCCGACTCCCCAAACAACAGTCACAATTAAGGGGCATAAAAATAAGTAAACATTTGACAAACATCCCGGCAAGGGAAAGAATCCAACAAGTTCAACCAGACGTCCCGGCAAGGGAATAATCAACAACGTTTTCTCTTTCTTACTTTTCTTATCTCACAATATCACTGGAGCCCAAGCTCCAAGAAATTTCTTATCTCATATTCTGTCACAAACAATAATATAACGACTTCCCAGTAAGGGAACAAAACATCATCTCAAATATTCTGGCAAGGGGATTGCTATAACCACATTAGTTCCAACATCTAACCACCACATTAGTTCCAACATCTAACTACCATAGCTATAACCAACCTATTACCACACTTGACCACCTCAGCTATATCTAACCGACTACCACACCCAACCAACCCATCTATAACTATAGTCATCATATGACACAAGGAAACATTTACCTGAGCGACCCTAGTATCCGTTAAGAACACAATGCAGAGGAATCACAACCCAACAATAGCCCGCCAAGAGGGCAACATAATGATTTCTCCTCTTTCTCGCTTTTACTTCACATTCTTTTTCACAACTCGAGCAGATGCTCCAGAGGTTCAATTATCACTTATACTTTCGCAATTCGTTCTACAACTGGAGCCGACGCTCCTCAATGAATCAAGTCATTTCATATACTTTTAATATTCGTATCACAGTTCGAGCCAATGCTCCTAGGAATCAAATTATCATATCACCATTCACATGTTATTCACAATATATGGAAATACTCCAATAAGCATGAAATTCACAATAAGTTCAGGATAATCACATTATAAGGACTCACGGTCATGCTAGACACCAATGTATAGATACTCGTCACCATGCCTATACATCGTACTCGATCACATAGAAGTTAGCAACAAGACTCAACTCCTATTCCCTCAAGCTAGGGTTAAACCAAACACTTACCTCAAAGCCCTGAAACCCACTTAATCCTCAACTATTGCTTTACCTCGCGGTTCCACCTCCAATTCGCTCGAATCTAATCACACATTGCTCAATTACTTTAATAAACATTATATGAATCAATTTGAATGCATAAAAAATGAGTTTCCCAAGTTTTTCCCAAAAATTCCAAAATCGCCCCCGGGCCCACGTCGTCAAAACTCGAGGTTCGAACCAAAATCTGGTTACCCATTCCCCCACGAGTTCAAATATATAATTTGTTTTGAAATCGGACCTCAAATCGAGGTCCAACTCCCCAATTTATAGAAAACCTAGGTTCTACCCGAAAATCCCAATTTCACCCATGAAAATCTTTGATTTCAAGTGGAAAACATGTTTAATGATGTTAAAGATTGAAAGAATTGAGTAAAAATCAACTTACAAGTGATTTGGGATGAAGTTTGCTCTTGAAAATTCGCCTATGGTGTTTGGGTTTTGAAAGAATGGTGAAAAGTGGTGAAAATTCGACTAAGTATAAAATTTGCTGGGCCTCGGATATGGGAAATGCGAAGGTAAGTTCGCATTTGCGAACATCACAGGCTTGGGAATTGCGACCACAGGGATCGCATTTGCGAACTCGGGTCTGGAGGCCAGGCTTCGCATTTGCGAAAATGTCATCGCATTTGCGATCAGTGGCCTCTCGCATTTGCGAGCAAAATTCTCGCATTTGCGACCTGTGCGTAATTGCCCAGACCTCGCAATTGCGACTGGAAGCTCGCATTTGCGAGCTCGCAATTGCGAGTCTCCCTTTCGCATTTGCGAAAACCACAGAAGCCAACATACCAGATTTTAAAAAAAAAATGAGAAATGCAATCCGATGCCTATCCAAAACTCACTCGAGCCCTCGGGGCTCCAAACAAAACACGCATACAACCTCAAAAACATCCTACGTACTTGCTCGTTCGATCAAATCGCCAAAATAACATCATTTACATAGAATCAAGCCTCAAAGCACATGATTTTTCATTATAACTTCATAAACTTCAAACTTTAGATATTTAGGTCCGAAACACGTCAAATGACGTCCGATTTCGACCAAACTTCATAGAAAGTGCTTACCACATATTTAAGACTTGTACCGGGCGCCGGAACCAAAATACGAGCCCGATACCATAGTCTTTTAATCAATTTTTATTTCCATTTTCCTTAATAATTTCAGATAAACAATTTCACGGAAAAATTCATATCTCGGGCTCTAGACCTCGGAATTCGATTCCGGGCACATGCCCGAGTCCCATATTTTTCTACGGACCTTCCGGGACCGTCCAATCTCGGGTTCGGGTCCGTTTACCAAAAATGTTGACCAAAGTCAACTATAATCATATTAATATCAAAATTCTTCAAATTTTTCACGGAATTCACATATTTCAACATAAAAGCTTTCCGGCTACGCGCCCGGACTGCGCACGCAAATCGAGGCAAGTAAAAAAAATAAGGTTTTAAGGCCTCGAAAGCACGGAATGGATGAGGAATGGGTGATGACCCTTTGGGTCGTCACATCCTCCACCTCTAAAACAACCGTTCGTCCTCGAACGGACAAAAGAAAGAAGTACCTGAGTCGGGGAACAGATGTGGATAACGGCTCCGCATATCAGACTCGGACTCCTAGGTCGAGGCCTCAGGGGGCTGACCTCTCCACTGAACACGAACAGAGGGAAAACTCCTAGATCTCAACT
>NW_017686019.1:0-6490 GCF_001879085.1 Nicotiana attenuata | reverse complement strand
TTTTATTTTACGAAACTGACCAACTTCTGGTCGATAGTTTTTGGACGCAAAAAGGCGTAAAAACTAGTTTTTGTGTACCCACAAAATTTATTCTCAAGTAAACCGACCAAATTATTTTTTATTTAAAATAAATTAAAATTAATATTCAAAAAACCGAATGAAAGCGGTCAGTAATTTTATTTTTTAGCAAAACCGGGCGACATCAATTAGTTATTTTCGCATGAAAATGCAATTAAAGATTATTAAAGTAAAAGGCAATCTTAAATAAAGTGCACCAATGGTCTAGTGGTTGAATAGTATCCTTCCACAGTACATATCCCGGTTCGATTCCCAGTTGGTGTATTTTTTTAATTACATAACTGAAAATACCGACCGACTTCAGTCGTATTTTTGGAAATTTTTTTCTCTTTAGGAATTTAATTGACCAACTGAAATAAATCAGAAAATAGCTATCAAAGTCAGTCGGTTGGCTCTACCAACCATACGATTACCGACCTCCACAAATTGGTCGGTTTTCGATCGACTTTTGCCAATTACCAACAAATATCGATCGGTTTGGCAGTCGATTTTTCCCGTTTTTTAGTATTGAATGAAATTAAACACAAAGTACTAAATCATGCTAAAATTCATATTGCTAATAAGTATGGAAACAAAACTACAACCCCGCCAATCAAATCCTTTCTTTCGTTTATAATTTCATATGAACATAGCATGACCGCTCCGCTTTATTCAATATCTTTATTTGGTTATTTGAAATAACCACCAGTTAGTTGGCTCGAGCGCAATATAGATGCTGCATTGTTTTAAGAGGAAGGGATGACAGGGCTTGTTGTCGTCTTGACCCAAACTATTAACTGATGACTAAAAGTATACTATTTCATTAAGAGAGGCTTACTGTCATGGCCCAATTCTCCCTCCTTAAGATGTTGTGATGACATCTAGTCTCTACGGTTATGTAAGCCTAACAATTGCGGAATAATCAAAAATTAAGACAGAATCAACAACAAAAGTGCAACAGATAATTATATAACTGATAAAATGCCGCTTAGCATGTACAATTAAACCAACACTCGAGTATAAACAATATTTCCAAAACTCGGTAGTCACAAGTCACAAGCTCTAAGAATTATTCTAACTGTTTCTACAGGGGGACTCCAAGGTCTACGTACGCTGGTAGATATACCTTGAAGTCTCCGGAGCAGCAGCAAGTATGCAACTAATAGTGAGGCTAGTAGGAGGTACCTAGACACACAAAACATGTGTAGAAGAGTAGCAAGAGTGCACCGCAACTGTACCTAATAAGTGTCAAGCCTAACTTTGGTAGAGTAGTAACGAGGTCAGGTCAATGCCCTACTGGTACATAATAAGTAAGACAGAAGATATAATAATACGAAAAGACTGAGAATCTAATAAGGAGAATTCTACAGAAAAAACAACACAACACATAGATATAAACAACAGGGGCGCTCCCGAGATACCGTCTCGTAGTCCCAAATGTAAATGCTCAACAGGAAATCTCCCAAGGTACCGCCTCGTAGTCCAAATAGTAAAGATGCAGCGGGAGATTTCCTGAGATACCGTCTCGTAGTCCCAAAAGTAAGTATGCAATAGGGGATCTCCCAAGGTACCGCCTCGTAGTCCTAAAAGTAAGCACACAACTCGAAATCAACGGAAATAACAATTAAAGCAAGAAATACTAGAGTTTAAGACTAAGTACAAGTCAAGGAAAAAGCAGGAATTCAACTAAGCATGCTGCACAGAGTTCAAATAAGCATTTATGACATGTAGACATGCGATATTAGGCTAAACATGATAACTACACATGCTGGAATAACTCATTTAAGATAAAACATGTTATTGTCTAATAAAAACCGGATTTTACAAGAATTAGACCGTGTACGCACTCGTCACCTTACGTACACGGCGCTCACATATCACAGAAATATCACAACAATACTAAATCCTAAGGGTATTTCTCCCACACAAGGTTAGGCAAGCCACTTAACTCGAACAAAGCTCAATCAGTCAGTAAGAATGCCCTTTCCTCGATTTTCCGACTTCGAATGGCCCAAACCTAGCCAAAAGCAATTACATACCATAAATATTACTATAAGAAACTAATCTAGTTAATGAAATCAATACTTTGACAAAAAATTAAAAAAATGCCCCAAAAAGTTGACCCGGGCTCACGTCTCGAAATCGGGTAAAAGTCACAAAATACAAACACCAATTCAACCACGAGTTTAGTCGTACCAAAATTACTCAAATCTATTATCAAAATCTCAATCAAAACCCAAAAATTTGGTTAAAGAACTTTTCCCACTTTTTCTCCAAATTTCTCAATCTAAATCTTAAATTAGAAGATGAACTTAATGATAGATTAGTGGGATATAACAAGAAAACAAGTGAAGAACCATTAACCAATTGATGCCTCCGAAAATCCCTCAAAATCTCATCCAAATTCGAGCTCTCTATCTCAAGTTATTGATAAAAATGGTATAACCCTCGTTTTTGAATTACTTATAACTGCCCAGTGTTTCCTTCTTCGCAAACGCGGAAACATCCTCGCGTTCTTGAAGCATAAAAATGCTTCAGTCTAAAAATTCTTCATGGCAAACGCGATGGCCTAATCGCGACCGCGGAGCTTACACAGCTTGACCCTACGCGATCGTGGGAACCTCATCACGAACGCGTAGGCTAATTACCTGGAGACCCATCTACCCTTACCTCTACACGAACGCGAGGACCAAATCGCGAACGCGTAGGCCTAAGATCTCTATGCTTCGCGAACGCGGGACATACATCACGAATGTGAAGGCTTAATTCCAAAAGACCTCAACCTTCCTCTACGTGAACTCGAGAGAACCTTTGCGAATGTGTAGAAGGAAACCAGACACCAGCAATAGTTGATCTTCAACTATAACACTAAGTCCAATTCTAGTCCGTTAACCATCCAGAATCCACCCGAGGCCCCCGAGACCTCAACCAAACATACCAAAAAGTCCTAAAACATCATACGGACTTTGTCGAGCCTTCAAATCACATCAAATAACGTTGAAAACACGAATCACACTCCAATCCAAACTTAATGAACTTTAAAACTTCAAACTTCTATAACCGACGCCGAAACCTATCAAACCACCTCCGATTGACCTTAAATTTTTCACATAAGTAATAATTGACCATACGAACCTACTCCAACTTAAAAAATTGGAATCCGAACCCAATATCAAAAAGTCCACTTCTGGTCAAACTTTCCAAAAATTCAACTTCGTCATTTCAAGCATAATTCAGCTACAAACGTCCAATTCAAAATATGAAAATGCTCTTAAATTTAAAATCACCCAACGGAGCTAATGGAACTGACGAAACACCATTCCAGAGTCGTCTTCACACAGTTCCAACTACGGTCAAAATCCTAGAACTTAAGCTTCCATTTTAGGGACTAAGTGTCCCAAATCACCCCGAAACCAAAAACAAAACATCCCAGCAAGTCACATAAACATAAAATGCTATAGGGAAAGTAGTAAATAGGGGATCTGGGCTAATACTTTCAAAATGACTGGTCGGGTCGTTACATCCTGCCCCTCTTAAAACCATCGTTCATCATCGAACGAGCATAGAACCTAAAGTGGTGAAAAGATGAGGATAACAACTGCACATATCATGATCGATCTGCCATGTCGCCTCCTCGACCAGTTGACCCCTCCAATGAACCTTCACTGAAGCAATGTTCTTTGACCTCAGCTTTTGAACCTGCCTGTCAAAAATAGCCATCGGCTCCTCAACATAAGATAAATCCTTGCCCAACTGGACTAAGCCAAAATCCAACACAGGGGATGTAACGACCCAACCGGTCGTTTCGAGTTCTAACGCTCCGTTCAGCGGTCGGAGGCCATGAAGAGCTTCATCTCAGGTACTATGACTTGTACCCGCAGTCGGAATTTAAATTTCAGGAAGTTCAGAGTTGATTTAGAAAGAGAATCCTCATTTCAGAAGCTTAAAGTTGAAAGAATGAACTAGGATTGGATTCTTGAGTAAACGACCTCGAAATCAGGATCTGAAGGCTCCAGCAGGTTCGTATGATGATTTCGGACTTGGGCGTATGCCCGGTTAGGGTTTTGGATAACCCGGGAGCGTTTTGGCGCCTATTGTGGAAGTTAGCATTTTAGAAGGAATTTCATAAGTTTGGTTGGAAGTGCATTTTAATGTTATCAATGTCCGTTTGGGATTTTGAGACTGTGTATAGCTCCGTATGGTGATTCTGGAGTTGGGAGTGCGATCAGAAGTGAATTCGGAGGTCCGTAGGTCATTTTGGAGCCATTTGGCTAAAGATAGAAATTTGAAGGTTTTTGAGAAGTTTGACCGGAGGTTGACTTTTTGATATCGGGGTCGGAATTCAATTCCGGAAGTTGGAGTAGGCCCATAATGTCAATTATGACTTGTGTGCAAAATTTGAGGTCAATCGGACCTAATTTGATAGGTTTAAACATCGGTAGTGGAAGTTGGAAAGTTCAAAGTTCATAAAGCTTGAATCGGGGTGTAATTCATGGTTTTAGCGTTGTTTGAAGTGATTTGAAGCCTCGAGCAAGTCTGTAATGTGTTATGGGATTGGTTGGTATGATTGGTTGGGGTCCCGGGGGCCTCGGGTGAATTCCGGGTGGTTAACGGATCAAAAATGGATTTTTGGGAAGGCTGGGTTTGCTGGTTGCTGGAATTTCCGCTTTTGCGGAAAAGGGACCGCAGAAGTGGCCCCGCAGAAGCGAAATGGGAGCCGCAAGAGCGGCCAAGGGCAGCCCAGGGGAAGACCGCAGAAGCGGTCATGAACCGCAAAAGCAGTTCCCCTTAGGCGGAAATTAGACCGCAGAAGCGGTCCGGCCAAATTTGGCTAGAACCGCAGAAGCGACCCAAAACCGCAAAAGCGGTTTTCGCAGAAGCGGAAATGTCTGCAGGCAGAAGCTTGATTTAAGTCGCGAATTTGGTTCATTTCTCTCATATTTTTCATGGCTTGGGGCGATTTTGGAGAACTTCAAGAGAGGATCTTCATCAACAATGTTAAGGTAAGTTATTCCCACTTACTATGAGCTAAATACATTGATTATGTATGGATTTAGGCATGAAATTTAGTGTAAAAATGGAGGTTTTTGGTAGAAACCTAGAAAATGAAATTCTTGGAATTTAGCCACGAATTTGAGCATGGAATTAGGAGTAAATTGTATATTTGAGCTAGTGAAGCCATGGGTAAACTTTATCTTCGAGAAATTTCGGATTCCGGGCACGTGGGCCCGAGGGCATTTTGGTCATTTCACTAGGCGGAGTTGGGAATTGCATAATTTGAATTTATTAATAAGTATTTGGGTGTATTCTCATTAGCTTGTCATTAATTGGCTAGTTTTGGAGCAATGTGCATTGGTTCAAGCCTTCGGAAGAATGTAACATGCCGGCTATGAGTCCTCGGAGCGAGGTGAGTCTCCTTTCTAATCTTGTGAGGGGGAATTTACCCCATAGGTGAGTAAAATGGTTATGTGCTCCTATTTGTGGGGGCTACGCATGCACGAGGTGACGAGAGTCCGTACGTAGCTACTATTATGCTATTGTCCGGGTAGTCTAGGACTCGAAAGTATGTTATAATTGGATTACTGTGAACTCATTGATAGTTTGAAATGTTTAGATCATCTTGAATTGGTAAAGGAATTTAAGAAGAGATTTAATAGTAATTTTCCCTGAAATGTTAAAAAGAGAAAAGTTGTCTATTTGGAGGATTATCCTCGATAAGCTCTTAATTTCCTACTTGAACATGTACTTTATGCGTGCCTGCGTCGCATGGATGATTTGCGAGCAGGATATGTGTTTATTTATTGAACGGGCCGAACGCCTCGGTGAAAATAGATGCATCTATGATTCGTGCCGCTCGACCCTCGGCAGTGCACAGTTTACATTCCTGTTGGAGCGGGCCGTCGCCTCAGTGTGATTTGTGCATGTTTATTTGTTACATGAAAATTGTAAACGTGGAATTGGCCCTACGTGGCTTGAGATAAACTGATATGATAATAAAGAATAGACTTTGGAAGCCCTTGATTTATTGTGGAAGGTGTTTACCTGTTTATTTGGCCTCTCAGTTAGGACTTCTATATAAATCAATGATTTCTCTCGCACTTATAGAATATTGATAATTGACCTCTAGTGAGTGTCGAAGTTGGCCATCCCGTCTCTACCCCTTCGGGATTAGGCAGGATACTCACTGAGTACACGTTGATTACGTACTCATACTACACTTCTGTGCATTTTTGTTGCACAGGTACATGTACACTTCTAGCAGCCTACTGGCGTAGCAGCATGGATAACACTGGGACTAGGTGAGCTGCAATTTGCGAGGCGACCCGCAGCTAGTGTAGTTCCTTTCTGTACTTTAATTATTTATTCTTTGTCCACTGTATTCTGGGCAGAGGTTGTATTTTATTTCACTTATCAGTAGTCGATCATGCACTTG
>NW_017686018.1:5611-6490 GCF_001879085.1 Nicotiana attenuata | reverse complement strand
CCTAGTTCCATGATAGGAGCCATCGACGATCGGGTGGGTTTTGGGTCGTGAATAAAATAGAAAAATCCAAAAATATGTCTTTTATATTTTTAGGTAGCAATAATCCCCCGTGGTTTTCTTTTGCATCGGTTCTTTTCCATGGGATGTAGTTTGAACCGGGTAGTTGTTTTTTATTTTTTTAGAACAGGTTAGGACTTTAGGAAATAAAAGGAGGAAGATTGATGAACTTAGGCTCCTTTGACTTGTTTGATAGTAGAATATTTAAGCTTTGTCATGTGGAGTATCTTCCGAATGTTTTGAAATTTTTCATGATGCTTTGATGAAATTGGATAGCATGTCTTGTGAGCCTATGTCTCTTTTTCTTGACTTATATTTATTTTGTGCTTAATGCTTAATATCTTGTGGCACCGTGAATACTTGCATTGTTTGTGAGTTGGAATGAGCTTAGTGAGTCATGTGCCATGTGTGAAGTGAGATTTTATGTAGTCCATGTTATTGTGATTGAGTCTAGAACTTGTCCGGTATGTGAGTTGAAGCGAAATTTTAGGCGATGCTAGATTTGAAAAATAATTTTAGGCCTTCTTTGATTTTTTTGGCTAAATTGCTTATCACAAATAAAATCTACCCCTAGTTGTGATGACCCAAAAGGACATCTCGTATTTTAGAACCCAAATCGGGGTTCCGAGGCCTTCAAAACCACATTTTATTTCTCCTCATTTGCTTGCGCACTCCGGGCGCGTTTCCGGAAAGCCTTTATGTGAAAAATTTGAGAAAGTATTAAGTTTCGCCTTTAAAATTTAATTAAGTTGACTTCGGTCAATATTTTGAGTAAAAAGACCCGGACCCGTGATTTGACGGTCCCGGAGGGTCCGTAGTAAA
>NW_017686018.1:0-1757 GCF_001879085.1 Nicotiana attenuata | reverse complement strand
AGTCTGCACACCCCAGTGAGCGCAATCGACTATATATTTATGGATCGGGCTACACGCCGCAGCGGTTATCATAAGGTACCTATTGAGCGTGAGTGCTAAGTGTGAGCTCTGAAGGATGAGAGTTGAGTCACGAGTGACTGAGAGGCTTGCCCGAGGGGCTATATATATATGAGTGATACTTTGCCCGAGGGGCTTGTTTTATGAAATTTCTGTTTTCACTCTTCTTTTATACCGAGCCTCTATTGAAAATGTTGAGCAAATGTTTTAAACAACTTTCATTGAAACTGGAAATTTTTACGAGATGTTCGAAATTTAACTGTTGATTTGAACCTTGTTATTTCCGCGGAGGTTTTTATGTTATAAGGTGTATATGATTTTTAAATGCTCGTCACTGCACTCAGTCTTTATTTACCTTTATTACTTACTGAGTTGGCATACTCACATTACTCCCTGAACCTTGTGTGCAGATTCAGGTATTTCTGGACCCGGTAGCGGTTGTTGATTACTCAGCGGCAGGTTCATCGGAGTTAGCAAGGTAGCTGCCTAGCGATCGTAGCTTGTTTTCCTCCCTCCTTATGCTCCCTTAGTTGTATTCAGGTGATTTTCCCGGCCATGATGGTCTTGATGTTGTCAGACGGTGGTAGTAGATGCTCATGACTAGCGACACCCCGATATCGGGCTATCTTTCCGCATTGTTGTCTTTGTTTTAAACACTTTATAAAGGTTTATTGTTAAATATTTTTGATTTTATCCTAAGAATGAAAATATTGATTGGTTTTGGAATTGTGTCGGCTGGCCTAGTTCCATGATAGGAGCCATCACGATCGGGTTGGTTTTGGGGTCGTGATAAAAATAGAAAAATCCAAAAATATGTCTTTTATATTTTTTAGGTAGCAATAATCCCCCGTGGTTTTTCTTTTTGCATCGGTTCTTTTCCATGGGATGTAGTTTGTACCGGGTAGTTGTTTTTTATTTTTTTAGAACAGATTAGGACTTTAGGAAATAAAAGGAGGAAGATTGATGAACTTAGGCTCCTTTGACTTGTTTGATAGTAGAATATTTAAGCTTTGTCATGTGGAGTATCTTCCGAATGTTTTGAAATTTTTCATGATGCCTTGATGAAATTGGATAGCATGTCTTGTGAGCCTATGTCTCTTTTTCTTGACTTATATTTATTTTGTGCTTAATGCTTAATATCTTGTGGCTCCGTGAATACTTGCATTGTTTGTGAGTCGGAATGAGCTTAGTGAGTCATGTGCCATGTGTGAAGTGAGATTTTATGTAGTCCATGTTATTGTGATTGAGTCTAGAACTTGCCCGGTATGTGAGTTGAAGCGAAATTTTAGGCGATGCTAGATTTGAAAAATAATTTTAGGCCTTCTTTGATTTTTTTGGCTAAATTGCTTATCACAAATAAAATCTACCCCTAGTTGTGATGACCCAAAAGGACATCTCGTATTTTAGAACCCAATCGGGGTTCTGAGGCCTTCAAAACCACATTTTATTTCTCCTCATTTGCTTGCGCACTCCGGGCGCGTTTCCGGAAAGCCTTTATGTGAAAAATTTGAGAAAGTATTAAGTTTCGCCTTTAAAATTTAATTAAGTTGACTTCGGTCAATATTTTGAGTAAAAAGTCCCGGACCCGTGATTTGACGGTCCCGGAGGGTCCGTAGTAAAATATGGGACATGGGCGTATGCCCGGAATTGAATTCCGAGGTCCCTAGCCCGAGAAATGAATTTTTGAAGAAAATTGTTAA
>NW_017686017.1:1629-6490 GCF_001879085.1 Nicotiana attenuata | reverse complement strand
GTCCATTCTACATACACCCAAAAACTGTAAGACCTCAAAAAGGCATGACAAACTATAAGACCTCAACAGGCATGAAAATCCCGAAGTTTAGGCTATACGTCGCATTTGTAAGAATCCCGAAAGGGCATACCCTCGATGTGGACGCCTAAACTATCACTCGGGATCAAAAATGGCTACGGCCAAACGCACATGACTATGGTCAAAACGGCTGATACAGCCAAAAAAATGCGACTCGGGGACGCCCGACCATCGCTAAATAAAAAATTGCAGGCCACTACTTCGAATATACTTCGGAAAGAACCGGTTACAACAGGCTTCCCTCAACAGGCAAACAATGAGCTATGAACCTTCCGAGGTGCTCGAAATATCGCCGACTACGACTTGAAATCGAGGTTCTTCTAGAACCGACGACGGGTCAGGCAAAAATCTTTCAAAAAGACCTTAACGAGCGGAAATCAAAGCCTACAAAAAGCCCACGGGCAAAAACAGCGTAAGAGCCATTGTCGCCAGCTAAGCAGGCCTACAGGCCACATATCAAAAAAGTCTCTACGACCAAAAAGCATAAGAGCCATTGTCGCCAGCCAAATTGACAACTTGAGGATTAAAGTGAGCTCAAATCGTAACTCGATTCGGAGACCGGATCCAAAATAGTTAACTAAACAAGCCTACGGGCCACATATCAAAAGGTCTCTACGACCAAAAAGCGTAAGAGCCCTTGTCGCCAGCCAAAACTGACAGCTTAAGGGTCAATTAAAGCTCGAATCGCAATACGACTCGGAGACTGGACCCTAAAAAAGTTAAAACAACCAAACGCCCAAAGGGGAGAAATAAAAGCCATCGTCGCCAACCTAGACGAGCGCCAATCTCGAGGGTAAATTAAGCTCGAGTCGGATCCCGACTCGAAGACTGAACCCGGCAACGAGCAAAGCATACAAGCCCTAGGGCAAGTCCGGGATCGAATTGACCCAATAGAAATTCCAACAAACGGAAATATAAAGAATATAAGTTGCGCGGTTCCCCCTCTTATTGCTACGTATTGACGACAAGACGCAGCCCCAACCTGCGTGGAATATTGAAAACCGTATATACATAACAAAGGAGGCAAGAAACAGTCGTTCCACTTTTTTCCGACAGTCACAGCCCGGCAGTCTGCTCCTCATCATCCCCAGCATCGGGCAGCGGGAATTTGGCATCGGCGCTCCTATCCTGTGGCCTAATCTCCCTCGGAAGATCAAAACCCCTTGCGCGAATCTCCTCAAAAACTTCCCTCCGGGATCTATACTTCACGAACTCTCTACTATTTTAGGCACGATTGAGGATTTTCTGCAAACTCAACTTTGACGACATCGGCGCTCCTCGAGTAAGCCGCCATTCTCGGCCCCTACCCGGTATCTTCGCCACAATCTCGGCTCGAACATTCGCCCACACCGGCGCAAAGAGACCGAAGGACAGGCAGGCTCGACAAAAACCTGACTCAAGGCCGGAAGCAGCTGTACAAAACGAAAAGGTTCCGGTGCCTGCTCGCATCAGCAAATCACACTCGAAGGTCCCCTGGCCTAAAATAGATTGGTTCCGAACACGCCAGGGTCCCGCCGAAACACAGAAACCAGTCCGTCGGATCAAACACAATATAAAGGAGGTAAAAAAATTCATGACTCCTCTCATTTTCTCTATTTATACATATATATATGCGCGAAGGGTGCGCTCTCCGTCTACAAGCATAAGTCTGTCAATAACATTACAAAGGAGAATGGCAAGGTCGACGCTCCGATGACGGGCATTCTTCGGGGCATCCGCCATAAAACAGTCGGGCACCACGCCCGACTATCTTCGCTCAAGCAAACTCTCCCGGAAAAACGGTACCCCCAGCATAAGTCCCTGCAAGCAAACGCTCCCTTCGAAAGCCCGCTCCGGCCTGGCTCAAATCATCGGCAAATAAATCACCACTCCTTTGCCATCCGCGGGTCAGCGTAGTGCTACGCCAGCCCGGGCACCGGCTGTTCCCAATCCGGACTCTTCGAAGAATCAAGCGGCATTTCTACGACCATATCGACTCGAATCAAAACTCAAAGATCCAAGACGCGGAGGGATCGTGCCAAAACCTGCCACAAAGGGAAGCCGGCAAAGCCTACTCAACGTCCAAACACCCTCCTAAGTAGCCCTACCCTTGTTGGCATTAAGGAACAACATCAGGTTCGGACAATGCACTCTCCTCGGAGGCTCGGGCCAGTCTCGCCTCAATAAAAACTCCTTCGCAAGTATCCAGCACACGTCTCATCCATCGTCATGCCCGGTTTATGCCGCGCCCCGGGCAAGCAGCTGCTAAGGGCATGATCCGCCAAGCTCCACAAAACCAGCAAGCTCCGGGAACCCACGAACGGAAGCAACTTCACAAGCGCATAAGAAAAGGGCCGGAACGAGCCAGCACCAATCAAAGGCGCCAACCCCCGACAGACACTCTGACCCCAAGGACTTACCGCCATAACAAAACAATGCCCAAAACTAGACCAACAATGTCTCCGTCAAATTGGCATACAGCCCCAAGAGGCCTTTGCCATAGGGGGCTGATTTACAAGGGAAGAGGCATACTTAACAAAAACACCCTCACAAAACAGACTCCGGGTAATGACCGGGACGGCCCGAAGCACAACCGGATCTCCATTCAGAGATCACCTCCAGAAAGTTACCGGCATTTTGAGACCGCGGATCCTCGGACAAGTCTCTTCTCAACGGCCGTTTTACGAGGCCCAAAGGCTTCGATCACACTTTCGCACGGAGAAGGAGCTCCAACGGTCCGAAGTTGTTGGCCCAATTTGGGCCCAGTTGGAGAAGTCACAAAAGGACCCCGCATACGGCTAGTTTGTCAACATGAGGCCGGACGCGGCACTCGTGCCCGAGGCCAGTATCACAGCCGACATAACAGGAACACACATTTGATGTCACCAAAAAACGCAAACGAACGCGGCAAACATCGAAGGAAGAAACCAAGAGAAAGTCTTTTGTATTTGCAAAAGTATTCACTTACAATAATCCTCGAGATATCCTTACATACGATTACATTATACACAAAAAGAGGGAAGAAACACAGGTAATATGCAAGCCTAAGGATCTAGCCTGTTTATGTTGCGCTTCCATTACCACCGCCTCAGGCATACGACCTCAAAGACAATATCTTCCATGGTCGATCCCTTCGGGGATCTCATCCTAAATCCTCCCAAAATGCCATCTCCAAAAGGAAGGATATAGAAGAGGGAGGCGGAGGAGAAGAGCAAAATGACGAAGAGATGCCGGAAGAAGACCGGAAGTGGCTGGGTGAAAAGTTTGGCTGGTACAAACCCCACCAGTACCACCATCTCGAAGCCATTTTCTGAAGCGTTGCCTCACCCCGGGAGGCAACAATCGGCGGAGACCATCACCATACCCCTCAGGAATCCAAAGAGGGTTTAACACGCCGAGCTGAGGAAGGAGGGTGGGCGGCGGTGTATAATCCGAGCCCCCCTTGAGCAGCGGTGTATAATCCGAGCCCCTCTTTGAGTAGCGGTGCATAATTCGAATTTTTCTCCGGTTCGGAGGAAATCGATCCCCTACTTCGTCGCTCTGATCCAGCGGGGACAGCAACAACAACTACTACAACATCAACAACAACAACAACAACGATAACCTCACGGCGACACAATTTCGTCCAACCAAAAAGGGATTGAGAGTTGGGGCATGGCATGTATGGCGTAAGGTCTTGAGGCCGAGGGCCTCAAACATAGCAAAAACTAAAAAAATGGCAGGAAAGGAGAGGAGGATGAATATCGAAGGAAGTTCGAATGAAAAGTTGATCGCTAGAAGCCCCATATATAGGGGGGGTACAAAGTAACCGACGACGCCATTACTGCCCTCGAAAAGCGCAACAACAGGCGCAATTAATGCGTTTATAAAAGCTGAATCAATAAACAACAATATGATCCCGAGGAGCAAGGAGTCATGATATTTCTGAATAACCCAGGGGGAGCGAAAAGGTGAAACGCCTCGACATTTGTGGGAGAGGCTACGACAACTACATGAGGTAATTTCAAGAATCCGCGGAAGGGGGTGTCAAAAACATTTCTTATCGCTACCCTCTAAGAAATGCGGAGACTATCTGTGCACGGTGAAATTGGAGGACCGACTTCCCATTGGCAAAATGCTTCGATAGATCATTCTAGAGGTCCGGGGTCTCGAGCTGGCCATTTCCCCCAAGAGGTGTCGACGCCCAGCCGAAGGTAACATCGACCGAAACCCCTCTGAACACAGAAAGCTCCCGAAGAACGTATCCAGGGTCGACTAAATCTATTCGAGCAACTCGACATCAGCCCACGCGCACATTATAAAGCTAGTTGGCTGTCCCATCCCCTCTTTCTTATCACACAACGTCTCTTGTACTAAGTTTAGGCTCCTCCCTCCTATAAAAGGGGAGCCATTAATGCGTTGTATGGAAACATCACACAATTCTACAAGTGCAATAATATCTCTCTCTCTCTCTTTTTTTTCTTACTAATACTTATTGACTCTCACTGATGCTAAGGATACTTCGATATTCTTAGCCTCTACATGTGTTCTTCATAGTATAATTCAATTTCAGTTCTAAGTAGCTTTGTTTGATTATATCTATAGCTGTTATACTGCTCTCGAGTATCCCCGACAACCCGAGCTCGACCTCGAGGTCGACCTCGAAGTCCCGATTGACCAAGCTTACGCCCGGATAGCGGACCATTTGGTTCGGTCGTTATCTCGTTTATCTCCTTCCCCCTATCGGTAAAATTCATAATACTAGCATCATCTGCTCTAAACAAACTAGCTTGGGAATAGATTACGTATTTTTAGAGTCCCATTT
>NW_017686017.1:0-863 GCF_001879085.1 Nicotiana attenuata | reverse complement strand
CTCCGAAGGAGTCGTGATGGCACCTAATCTCTAAACTAGGTAAGCCTAACATTATCTGAAATAACATTGATATTTACTAACTTTAAATTAATTTACTCTGAGCAAATTACAATTCCCAAAACCGGTGGTACAAGTCACAAGCCTTTCTAAGAGTAGTTATACAAAATAAATACATCACTGTTCGGAAACAAAAGGAACAAATGGAAATAAGTACAAATGAAGGTGACTCCGAGGCCTGAACGCTGTAGCAGGTTTACCTTGAGTCTCTACCGCAGCGACCCGCGCAGCTACTACCGATCAAATACATGGATCTGTACACAAAAATGTACACAAGTGTAGTATGAGCACACCACGGTGGTGCCCAGTAAGTATCAAGACTAACCTCGGCGGGGTAGTGATGAGGAACAGTCCAGACACCTACTGGTCAAGTAAGTTGAACAGGATATGATAATAAACTATCAACCTAATGATGACAAACTAATATCAACATGTTCGAATATCAACTATTAGAGAACCTGCCTATAGGATATTGCTACTCGCTTAGAAAGCATACCAATAGGATCAAAATGAGTAATTCTTAGTTTTTCCAATGGCCTCACAACCTCAGGCGTGTATCACCTAGAGATCATGTCTATAGACTTTAATAACACTTTTTAATCTGTAATCTAACTGGAAGCACTACCCACGAGATTTTACTAAGCCATGTGGTCACATAGAAGCCATGCCTATTAAACATTTTTCATACATCTTGATTCTAAAATTGCTCACGACTCCTCGCTACATAATCTGAAATCTGTTTGCGTGCCTTTGTTGCTATGTGTGAAGGATAACATGAGCCACTCGTTGCTAGTATGTGCAGTCCA
>NW_017686016.1:5644-6490 GCF_001879085.1 Nicotiana attenuata | reverse complement strand
TTCTTGCTGAGGTAGTAAATCGCCTGCTCTTTTCTTCCTGTGATGTCATGCTGCCCCAGTACACAACCAAAAGAATTATCCAAAACGGCCAGATAAAGGATCAAGGGTCTTCCCGGCTCCGGTGGGACCAACACGGGTGGACTAGCCAAATACTCCTTAATCTTGTCAAATGCTGCTTGACATTCATCCGTCCATCTGACCGCAGCATCTTTCTTTAGCAGCTTAAAGATGGGTTCGCAAGTCGTTGTGAGCTGGGCAATGAACCCGCTGATGTAATTCAACCTGCCAAGCAAACTCATCACCTCTTTCTTGTTCCTTGGCGGCGGTAGCTCCTGAATGGCTTTGATCTTGGACGGGTCTAATTCAATACCGCGCCGACTTACCACGAATCCCAACAACTTCCCAGATGGGACTCCAAACGCACACTTTGCTGGATTAAGTTTGAGGTTGTACCTGCGGAGTCTCTGGAAGAATTTCCTCAAGTCCTGGACATGGTCACATTGTTTCCTCGACTTTATGATTACGTCGTCTACATAGACCTCAATTTCTTGATGTATCATGTCATGGAACATGGTGGTCATCGCCCTCATATACATTGCTCCTGCGTTCTTCAACCCAAATGGCATGACTCTGTAACAATACGTTCCCCAAGGCATGATGAATGCCGTCTTTTCCGCATCCTCCTCATCCATCAAAATCTGGTGATAGCCCGCATAACAATCCACGAAGGAACCAATCTCATGTTTGGCACAATTGTCAATCAATATGCGGATGTTTGGTAATGGGAAGTTGTTTTCGGACTTGCCTTATTGAGGTCACGGTAATCTACGCACACCCTGGTCTTCC
>NW_017686016.1:0-938 GCF_001879085.1 Nicotiana attenuata | reverse complement strand
ACAGACTCTAATGCAGAAAAGAACTACAGACTCCGCCCTCCCTATTCTAGTTCAAACAAAAATACGGACTCAATCAACTGACTAACTTTTAAGGAAATACAGACTCCAACAGAAACGGAAATACAGACTCAAATGACAAATTCTAGTAGAAAAAGAAATACAGACTCAAAAGACAATCATGAATACAATAAAGCTCCTGGTGCCCGCGGGACATCGTTCGGTCTCGCCGCGGGCCTATATGCAAGTTCCCCTTAAAGTCTGTCCAGGTCACTCATTATCTGCTTCACAAATACCATCACTGATGCAAAGAAGGTGGTACGGGTCATGTTCTCGCACATTTGGCATTTCCTAGTAATAGAACGAGCAACGGTTAAGATTTTCTCTCTGATTCTGCCTTTTTCTTGAAGCAACCGCCCTATCTGTTGGGTCCTAGCCATCAAAGTTTGCTCAGCTGCCTGGTTTTGTTCCCGGAGTTGTTGCAAGTCCATTTCTAATTGTGCCAATGCCATGTAACAATGCTCTCTTTCAACTTTGAATTCTTTTGCCTGTTTGATCATTCTGTTCTCTGTGGCAATGACCTTTTTCTTTAATCCTGTGACCTCATTATCGTATTCTTCTTTCAACTGTTTAACCATGCGGGCCCGTTCTTCTGCGTTTTTAGCCAATTGTTTCCGAACCCCAGCTAATTCCCTTTCTGCTTTGTTGAGGTCAAAACTGTAGTCATTCACTTTTTGCCTTAGATTTTCTATAAGCTTTGTATCTTTGGCACTCCTGACGGGATTTTCGGCCGCTAACTTCATCTTTTGGATTTGGGCTCGTAAAGCTTCATTCTCTTTGGCCAATTTCTTTCTTTCACCCTCGTCAGCCGGGGCTTGCACGTCTGTTTTCAAACTGGAGGTCTTGGACCTGTTTTCCAATGCCCCTATGCGGGTCCCTAT
>NW_017686015.1:0-6490 GCF_001879085.1 Nicotiana attenuata | reverse complement strand
AAATATTTTTAAAAAATAGTTCAACATTAGATAATATGCTAATAGATTGTGACGACCCAAAGGGTCATCACCGGATTTCTCTCTTTTTTTGTGCTTCCGAGGCCTTGAAAATCTCACCTTTAGTTGCCTCGATTTGCGTGCACAGTCCGGGCGCGTAGCCGAAAAGATTATATGTTAAATTCTGTAAAAAAATTTAAAATGTGGCTTTAAAATGATTAAAGTTGACTTCGGTCAACATTTTTGGTAAACGGACCCGGACCCGTGATGTGACGGTCCCGGAGGGTCCGTAGAAAAATATGGGACTCGGGCATGTGCCCGGAGTCGAAATCCGGGGTCTAGAACCCGAGTAAAAGAATTTTTCTGTGAAATTATTTTTCTGGAATTATTAAGAAAAATGGAAATAAAAATTTATTAAAAGACTATGGTATCGGGCTCGTAGTTTGGTTCCGATGCCCGGTACAAGTCTTAAATATGCGTTAAGCGATTTCTGTAAAGTTTGGTCGAAAACGGACGTCATTTGGCGTGTTTCGGACCTAAATATCTAAAGTTTGAAGTTTGTGAAGTTAGAATGAAAAATGATGATTTTGAGGGTTGATTCATTGATTTTGATGTTGTTTTGGCGATTTGATCGCTCGAGTAAGTTCGTAGGATGTTGTTGAGTTAGTGTGTGTGATTGGTTGGGAGCCCCGAGGGCTCGGGAGTGTTTCGGAGGTGTCCCGGGATGTTTTACACTTAGGAATTGTAGTAGATTTCTCTGCAATTTTTGCCTAGCTGTTGCCTTCTTCGCGATCGCGGACTCGACCCCGCGTTCGCATAGCTTTGGACTCTCCCTTCTTCGCGTTCGCGGAAAGGCCCCTGCGTTCGCGTACTTACAGCCCTTCCTCAACCGCGTTCGCGTCCCTTTTTTACGCGTTCGCGTAAGGCAATCCCAGGGCCCCCACCAGCTTCCTCTTCGCGTTCGCATCACACCCATCGCGAACGTGATGCCCCCAGTTTCTCTTCACCGCGAACGCGTCCTCTTAGTCGCGATCGCGTAGGGTAAAAACGCCCAGTTATATTTTTAATTTCCAGAATCAGAACACACGGGATTTCTTCACTTTTCTCACGAGCTCTCTTCTCCCCCAAGCTTTAGGAAGCCATTAAAGCCCCCACTCTTCAAGACCACTTGGGTAAGTAATTCCCCACTCATTTCCTTCACTTTTCCTTCATTAATTAGCAAGTTTCTAAGCCTAAATCATGAAATCAAAGTAGAAATTAGGAGTTTTGGGTAGAGTTAGGGTTTTGAGAATTTTGGGTGATTCAACCTCAATTTGGGGTCGAATCTTAAAACAAATTACATATTTGGACTCGTGGGGTTATGGGTGACTAGGTTTTGGTCCGAGCCTCGCGTTTGGACCATGTGGTCCCGGTGTCGAATTTTGGTATTTTTGGAAGAATGCTAGGAAATTCATATCTAGGCTATGAGATGTTGCCATTGAGTCTTTATTGATACTATTGAATTAATTATGCCTAGATATCATTGTTTCGGAGTCGGATTGTAGAGGAAAGACGGTATTTGAGGATTGATTGCTAGGACCGAGGTAAGTGTTTGATCTAACTTTGGCTTGAGGGAATAGGATTAGAGTGTTATTATTTGCTAATTGCTAACTGAATCGAGTACGGTGTATAGGCATGGTGACGAGTATCTATACACCGGTGTCTAGCATGACCGTGGGTCCTTGTATGTACTTATCCTGATATTGTTATGACTCTTCCATGTTAATTGATGAATTCTATGCAATGTGAAGAGTATGAGGACTAATTATGAATAATCCCTTGCCGGGATGGTTTGAGTACATTGATTATCTCCCTTGCCGGGATGTGAGAGTATTCTTGTTGCTCCCTTGCGGGGATTTAGCTGATAATTATGTAATTCCCTTGCCGGGACATTTCTTATTATTTGTTTATCCCCTCGCCCCGTTTGGTTGTGATTACTGTTTGGGTGAGGAAGAGTGATAATGCACGAAGGGTCATTCCGTGTCATGTTTTGATTATATTTGCACGAAGGATCATTCCGTGCCATGTTTTGATTATATTTGCACGAAGGGTCATTCCGTGCCATGTTTTGATTATATTTGCACGAAGGGTCATTCCGTGCCATGTTTTGATTATATTTGCACGAAGGGTCATTCCGTGCCATGTTTTGATTAATTATGCACGAAGGGACATTCCGTGCTCTGATTTGATATCAATTGCACGAAGGGTCATTCCGTGCCATGATATGAGAGTTACGTGAGGGAAAGCACGAAGGGAGATGCCGTGCACTTTATTTGATTGCTTTTGGTGAGAATGAGAGTAAAAGCACGAAGGTTGATGCCGTGCAACTGTTGATTTTCCTGCTCTCATTAATTATTGTTCTTGCCCTGTTTCTTATTTAAATTGTTGACTTTATATCCGGACTGTACTCCCCCATAATATGCTTCCCCCCCCCCCCCTTAACTGTTCAATTTCTGTACTCTTTCCTTGTATTGCATATATATATTGAACTGCACAGGTTGATTTGGTAGTCTTGTCTAGCCTCGTCACTATATCGTCGGAGTTAGGCCAGGCACTTACCAGCACATGGGGTCGGTTGTGCTGATGCTACACTTCTGTGCTTTTTGCACAGATCGCGGTACCGGAGCAGCTTTTGGACCACAGCAGTAGTATATTGATCGGGAGCTGACTTCAGTCCAGGGACTTACGAGGTAGCCTAGCTGTCGTTCGCAGGCTGGAGTCCCTTTCCATATTTTCTGTTTGTTTTCATTGCACCGAGACATACATTATGTATTTTCTATTCAGACTTGTTTGTAGCACTCTTTAGTGGTTCGTGAGATAGCGACTCCAGTCTTGGGTAGTGAAAAATTAGACTTCCGCATTTTTGGGTTTTCAGTTATTTATGTTTTAAAAGACTTCCGCATTTATTTAAAGACTCGTTATTTTATTATTGTTGTGTTGTTATCCGAAAATGTTTAAATGTTTGGCTTGCCTAGGTCCAATAGTAGGCGCCATCACGACTCCCGATGGTGAGAAATCCGGGTCGTGACAAGTTGGTATCAGAGCTCTAGGTTGCATAGGTCTCGCTACTCACGGACAAACTTGGTAGAGTCTGAGGGATCGGTACGGAGACATCTGTATTTATCCCCCAGAGGCTACGGAGTTAGGAAAAGTTTCACTTTTGTTCTTTCTTGTCGTGCGATTCTGTTTCTCAAATACTGATTGTCTTCTACTCTGTTCTTTCGCAGATGGCGAGAACACGTGCTTCCTCTTCTACCGCGCAGCAGCCCGAGCCCCCAGCAGCAGCTCCTGCGAGGGGCAGAGGCCGAGGCCGTGCCAGAGGCCGAGGCAGGGGCAGAGCTCAACCCCGGGCAGCAGTCCCAGAGGTGGAGCCTCATATTGACTATGATGAGGAGGTTCCAGCCCCAGCAGCTCCGGTGGGCCCAGCTCAGGTCCCAGGAGGGGTCATGGTCACCCCAGATCTTCAGGACGCTTTAGTCAGATTGGCAGGCTTTATGGAGAGTGTCACTAGAGCAGGTTTGCTGCCAGTAGCACCAGCCACTTCTCAGGCTGGAGGAGGAGTTCAGACTCCTGCTACACGTACTCCGGAGCAGGTAGCTCCCCAGACTCATGTCCCAGTGGTTCAGCCAGCTGTGACAGCTCAGCCAGGTATTGAGACTCAGACCGGCGATGGAGCGGCTATGTCTTCGGATGCTTTGTGGAGACTTGATCGGTTCTCCAAGCTCTTCACCACCACATTCAGCGGTGCTTCATCAGAGGATCCCCAGGATTTCTTATTCAGCTGCCATGAGATCCTTAGGACCATGGGTATTGTGGAGACCAATGGGGTCGACTTCGCCACCTTTCGGCTTGCAGGATCCGCCAAGACTTGGTGGAGGGACTATTGCCTATCTAGACCAGCAGGGTCTCCAGCATTGACATGGGATCAGTTCGCGGAGTTGTTTTTGGAGAAGTTTCTCCCAGTTACTCAGCGGGAGGCACTACGCAGGCAGTTCGAGCGCCTCCAGCAGGGCTCCATGACAGTTACACAGTATGAGACTCGGTTCATTGATTTGGCACGCCATGCTATTGTTATACTCCCCACAGAGCGAGAGAGGGTGCGGAGGTTTATTGATGGATTGATTCAGCCGATCCGTCTCCAGATGGCTATGGGAGCTGGTAGTGAGATTTCTTTTCAGGAGGCGGCCAATGCGGCCCGTAGAGTGGAGATGGCTCTTGCACGGGGAGGTGGTCATGTGTCGGATAAGAGGCCTCGTCATTCTGGTAGGTTCAGTGGTACCTCGTTTGGAGGTAGGGATTCTTATGGTAGAGGCCATTCACCGAGACCCTTTCAGTCAGCACTCCAGGTTTCTCATGGTACTCCAGGCGGTGGTGGTTCTCAGCAGCATTATTCTGATCAGCAACCCATCAGTGCACCACCACTTTGGATCTTCGAGGGAGGACATTCTGGTCGACAGGGCCAGCAGTCTCAGCAGCCGAGGGCTTGTTATGGTTGTGGTGACCCCGGTCGCATTGTCAGATTTTGCCCTCGAGCCTCGGGTAGCTCTCAGCAGCAGGGTCCTCGCCCCATGATTCAGGCACCAGGTGATCCACAGCTCGCCCAGCCAGCTAGAGGCGGGGGTAGGGATCATAGAGGTGGAGGTAGAGACCGTAGAGGTGGAGCTCGGACCGGCAGAGGTAGGGGTCAGCAAGTAGCCGATCGTCCTAGAGACATGGTTCAGGGAGGTGGGTCCCAGCCCCGGTGTTATGCTTTGCCAGCCAGGCATGAGGCTGAGTCTTCAGATGCTGTTATTACAGGTACTATTCTGGTCTGTGATAGGGATGCTTCAGTGCTATTTGACCCTGGGTCTACGTATTCATATGTGTCGTCTTATTTTGCACCCTGCCTGGCTATGCCTAGTGATGCTTTGGGTATTCCTGTTTATGTATCTATACCGGTGGGTGATTCTATAGTGGTCGACCGGGTGCATCGTTCCTATGTGGTTGTGTTTGAGGGTCTTGAGACCCGTGTTGATTTATTGCTTTTAGATATGGTGGATTTCGACGTTATATTAGGGATGGATTGGTTGTCCCCGTATCATGCTATCTTGGATTGTCACGCCAAGACCGTGACCTTGGCTTTGCCAGATTTGCCCCGATTGGAGTGGAGAGGGACCCCAGGTCATGCCACCCGCAGTGTTATTTCTTATGTGAAGGCTCGACGTATGGTCGAGAAGGGGTGTTTAGCCTATCTGGCGTATGTTCGCGATTCCAGCACGGAGGTCCCTTCTATTGATTCTGTTCCTATTGTTCGGGAGTTCCCCGAGGTTTTTCCTTCAGACCTGCCGGGTATGCCGCCCGACAGGGATATTGATTTTTGTATTGACCTGGCTCCGGGCACTCAGCCCATTTCCATTCCGCCATATCGCATGGCCCCGCCGGAGTTGAAGGAGTTAAAGGACCAGTTGCAAGACTTGCTAGAGTAGGGTTTTATCAGGCCTAGTGTTTCTCCTAGGGGTGCGCCGGTGTTATTTGTGAAGAAAAAGGATGGATCGATGAGGAAGTGCATTGATTACCGACAATTGAACAAAGTGACGATAAAGAACGAGTATCCACTGCCGAGGATTGATGATTTGTTTGACCAGCTTCAGGGTGCGAAGGTGTTTTCCAAGATAGACTTGAGATCTGGCTACCATCAGCTGAGGATTAGGGCGTCTGATGTCCCTAAGACAGCATTCCGCACTCGGTATGGACATTATGAGTTTTTGGTCATGTCATTTGGGTTGACCAATGCCCCAGCAGCATTTATGGAGTTGATGAACCGAGTGTTCAGGCCATATTTGGACATGTTCGTGATAGTCTTTATTGATGATATTTTGGTATACTCCCGCAGCCAGGAGGAGCACGAGCAGCACCTCAGAGTGGTTCTTTAGACTCTGAAGGATAGTCAGTTATATGCTAAGTTCTCGAAGTGCGAGTTCTGGTTGAGTTCGGTTGCATTTCTGGGTCATGTCGTATCAGCAGAGAGTATTCAGGTGGACCCGAATAAGATTGAGGCAGTCAAGAATTGGCCTCGACCAGCATCAGCTACTGAGATTCGGAGTTTCTTGGGGTTAGCAGGTTATTACCGTCGATTCGTGGAGGGATTTTCCTCCATTGCAGCCCCAATGACCAGATTGACCCAGAAGGGTGCCCAGTTCAGATGGTCAGATGAGTGTGAGGCGAGCTTTCAGAAGCTCAAGGCAGCTCTGACTACGGCACCGGTTTTGGTTTTGCCTACAGGTTCAGGGCCTTATACAATTTATTGTGATGCTTCCCGTATTGGGCTTGGTGCGGTATTGATGCAGGATGGCAGAGTCATTGCTTATGCTTCGAGGCAGTAGAAGATCCACGAGAAGAATTATCCGGTTCATGATCTCGAGTTGGCAGCCATTGTTCATGCTTTGAAGATTTGGAGGCATTACCTATATGGTAT
>NW_017686014.1:1180-6490 GCF_001879085.1 Nicotiana attenuata | reverse complement strand
AGTTAAGCATCAGCGCCACCTGGAGAACAAGGGAATTCATCTCATGTTTCAGCATAAGGTGCCACCTGGAGAACAAGCGAATTCATTTCAATCTTTATTAGTAAGATAACCATGTTTCCCTTTTATTTAGGCAAGGAAAGGTAGTATATTCAACAATGATAGTTCATTCCATATTACAAGCTTAATCCATAGTTAGAGTTAGTTCCCGGAATTCCCATAAAGTTACAATTTATAGCAAGCAGGAGTTTATAATTACAACATAGTTTGTGAGCCCCCACAACACCCATACATGACCCACACACATGTCTACGGAGCCTCTAAGGATACAAAAGATGAGTACAACAATGCCGGCAACAAGGCCCCGGCTATACCTCAAAATGGAAATCCACAACAACAAAAGATATACAACACGACCCCTTGAATGAGGAAGGGGCTCACCAAGACTTTGAGGAGAAGGTAACCTGCTACGCGCGTTCGGCACTATCCGCAATGGAGCCACCTACATTCATTTAAAAATGTAGCGCCCTCGACAAAAGGGACGTTAGTACCATGAAATAGTACTAGTATGTATAACTAAACACCATTTTACTAGAAAGAACTACCAAGCAAGAACAAAGAAATCACAAGAGTAAATCAGAGGTTTTAACCGGACACCACTTCGTCACATAAATGAATCATATCATCTTTCACACAATTTCCATAACTTAGTTGGGGCATTTCTTTCATATGCTCATCACTGTTCTTAATACCACCGCTATCTTGAGCGGAGTCCGATCACGACCCGATCGGCTAGGTCACTTCATTTGAGACATATACCTCGATCACCATTTCATTTTCCCTTTTTCCGAAATTCTATATTTGCCAATCACCACCATGTGTGCGGCATGGTGTCCGATCACGGCCCGATCGGCTAGGCCGCCTTACCTAGGCGTTGTTCCTTTCTCATTAATCATCTCATTTGAATCTTTATTTCACTTAGATCACATCAATTCGTTGGCACTTAGGGCCACAGCTGTCACATCATTCCAATTCCAATGTCCATCTTGCAAGTTCATGGCCATAGGCACACACAAGCAATTCAAGTTACAAACATAGGTAAGTTTTCACATAATTAACATGACAATTCCAGTTTTAATCTCGGCTTATAGCCTAGGCATTTCAACACTTGATTCGTATTCTTCACACTTCTCTAAATATCAAGAAAGGAATATTATTCACATTGAGGCACATCCTTCATTTACATATATATATATATATTTGCAAATCAATTAATGTGAAATACAATCAATACATCAACCAATTCTAGCCTTACCACACCGGCGTGAACGCCAACGGAGCTCAATTTCTAATAAAAGGGGGTTTTAGTCATACATAGCTCAATATAGCTTTCCTTAATCCTTACAAAACTCCGGAACTCCTGGCACTTAGAGACGAGATTGAGATTCTAGCTTGGTTCGAGCATATCATCAAACACTAAAGGTGCATTGTGATCTTAGCCCCTTTTTGTGAGGAATTCCTGTGATTTTATACTCCCAATTGCCTTCTTTTTAGTTTTCTTCCTTCCAATATCCCATGGGGTGATATGCATGCAAGAATTTCATTCTTATACTCATAAATTACTTCCCTACTGACCCCCTTATAGCTAAGTATAGAAATAAGAGCTGAGGTGATGAGTCTTACCTCTTGGGAATGAGAATCTAGGTGTCTTCACTTGATTTTTCTTCAATGTTTTAGCAAGGTTCAAGGAGTAATTTGATGGGAGACATTTTCCCTCTCTAAGACCCTCTCTCTTTCTCTAAAAGCCTCAGAATATATGCTTAAAATGAGCTATAATATGGAATATATCGATAGGGGGGTCGGGTTTAAGAATTAGAAAATTGGAGCCCCGAGTCAGGTTTGCGATCGTAAAGTGGAAATGCAGCCCGCAGAATGGACCGCAAAAGTGCTCCCAAAATCTGATCATTCTGCCTGGGTTTGCGGCAGAAATGCGGTCCGCATACCCGTTCTGCGGTCGCATAATGCACCGCAGAACTGCCCTTTACAAAATTCCAAGACAACTATGCGACGATTATGCGGTCCGCATATCAATTATGTGATCGCATAATGGACCCTATTTTTGAACTCAAATTTGACTAATACACTGACTCACTTTGCGATAGAAATGCGGTCCGCATACTTGATTTGCGACCGCATTCTGGACCGCATAATAGCACTTTTCTGGAAAACTTTGATTCTTGATTTTTAAATGCTTAGAACAGTACAAAAGGTCCGAACTGCGGCGAGCAGTACAAGTTTCTAAGTTTTGAGCACAAGTTTTCACGGGGCCTTACAGCCTAGGGAACTTCCCACTATCCTAACACAACCATTGACTTGTGCTGCCTCGAGGTTGGACACCGATGTCCCCTCGATCGTGGTCTCGAGCCTTTGGAAACCTTGCTCACGAGGTGTTGTAATGGCCAAAAATTGGACCCTCCGACTTTATTGTATATAGATAGTCCCCGCGTTTCTTAGAGTGGAACGATAAGAAATGACTTTGATATCCATCTCTTTGAACTTCCTGCGATGATGTCATACTTATGACGTAGGCCCTAGCGATAACCGAGGCGTCCTGTCGGTTTATCTTTTCACTGTCAGTCGATTCTTGTTCTCCAAAGCGATAATTATCGCTGTCGATTCGGTTCCCAAGAAATGCATTGATTGCGCCTGCTGATACGTCTTTCAAGGGCATTAATGGGGCCGCCGGCTACGTTGTCACCCCCTATAAATGGAAGCCTCCTGGAACCATTTCCTCATTCAAGTGCCTTCCAATATCCTTTCACTCGTTTCTTTTCTTCATACTCATCCATTGTTATCTCCCATGTTTAAGGCCCGTGGCCTTAAGGTTACATGGCGGCGTTCTCATCAGTTAGGCCATGACCTTTTTTTCAGGGCTTTCCCTCACCAAGCGAGATCGCGTTGACCCGTCGTCGTCGTCGTTGGTGTTGTTGTTGTTGTTACTGCTACCGTCGTTGGATCGAGGCGATGAGACAGGGGGCTGATTTCTTCCGACTTAGGAAGATGTTTGGACTCTACACTGCTGCTCAGAAGATGTTCGGATTATACACCGCTGCTCACCTCTCTAACCTGGCCTGGTGTGGCACTTCACCCCTTTTGCTTTCTATGGGGTGAAGTGGCGCTACCGGCCGGTAACTTGCATGGCACAATGTCCCAAGAAGTGGACTCAAAGTAGCCGTGCAGGCAGGGCCGGCGCTCGCCAACTCTTCTGTTTACCGTGAAAATGGTAATAACAATTAAATATTATTATGGGACTCTAAAAATACGTGATCTATTTTTATGCCGGTTGTTTTGCAGTTGATGCTATGCGTGAGACTTAGGAACGAAATAAGAGTTAAGAATGAAATGATAATCAAACCGATAGGTTGACAATCGGGGCCTCGAGCTTGTCGATTTGGGGCCTCGAGGTCGATTCCGTGGCTCGACTATGAGCTATCGAAGGTGATCGAAGTATGACTAACAGTTATAATAAAATCGAAGAAGCCTCTTTATGGCCAATGATAAGCAATAAATGAAGAACAATAATGAAGATAGTAAATGGAAGCAATAATATTTCAGAAGAGAGTAAGATACTAACAGAATGTTCTTATATATTTCATGTGGAGCAATAGAAGCAATAGACCTTTACAAAATGACAAGGATTCCCTTTATATAGGAGGGGAATCCCAACGTAGTACAAAGTGCATTAATTACATAGATATGGAGATGGGACAACTAAATGACGTCCTGATTTGGGTTCAGAGTAGCCCGCTAGACTATGTCAGCCCAAGCCGCGTGCCTTGGGAACTCCCCATTTCCACCATTATCGTGATCATTACTACCCTAAGGTCGAGTGTCGACGACCCTCGAGGGCGGATACTCGGCCGCAGCCTCGAGCCTTCGAGGTGATCTTCCGATGTGCGTTAATGACGAGAAATTGGACCCTCCGATTTCACCGTATACAGATAGTCCCCGTATGTCCTAGAAGGAAGCGATAGGAA
Organism: Nicotiana attenuata; assembly: GCF_001879085.1. Taxonomy (NCBI): domain Eukaryota; kingdom Viridiplantae; phylum Streptophyta; class Magnoliopsida; order Solanales; family Solanaceae; genus Nicotiana; species Nicotiana attenuata. The sequence continues at coordinate 2,456 of NW_017686014.1, read as the reverse complement.
ACGACATTAAGCTTCTATTCCGAGGTCATCATCGTCGTGACGTCATCCTGTCAGAGCCAAAAAGTCCATGCCCAAAAAACCGCGCAAGGGTCACCGTCAAACGCGACTATCGAGAAGCCCACGAACTGCTATTAGTTCGTCCCTTTCGCTTCCATTCGGCTCCTATAAATGCATCAATGGTTTTACAATTCTTACATTCTCAACATCTTCAAATTCGCAAAGCCAGACCTATACCCTTTTGCATCCTTCCTTCTTACTTTCTTAGAGAAATTTCATCATCATCATGGCTAGAACCTCCAGGACGGTTCCTCGGAAAGACAAGGCTGCCTCTTCATCTCGAACATCTAAAGGGAAACCCAAAGTGATACCCAACTTGGGACAATGTACTCCCACCGAGCTAGACATGTCGAAGGACTTTACCATCGACAAAACCTCATCTACACCGGGCCGATACGAACACGTGTCCCTAGTGTTGTGACTACCATAGGGAAGGTGAAGAATAACTGCCGATGGAGGGAGGCAATGGAGGTGGAGATTCCCAGCCCTGATAAAAAAAATAACGGATTACAAGGTTTGTTCCTTCATGTATATACTTACCCCTACACTTTGGGTCTGATCCATCCTTCTAAATCCCCTCCCTCGGAGATAGATCCGGTTATCCTTGATTTCTCCAATAAATACCAAGTGTTTCTTGGTCAAAACTATCCTTCTTTCTGGAGGATAGTCTTGATGCTCCGCCACTTCTCCAATGGGGTCGAGGGCGAGACTTTTACCCTCAACCATTTGATTAGGTTGCGGGTAAAATCATTATTACCACCGATCCAAAAAATCATTTTTCTCGAGCATTGACGAGGACAAGGATTGAGGGCGGATGAGTAGGTTCGTCCGGGTGAAGACCTCGGACATCATTCGGCCGGGAGGATGCCTTTCTCGTAGAAGTGGAACACACAGCGTAAGTATTTTTTTCCTTCGAACATGTTTTGTGATTTTCTTTCCTTCTTTCTGAAAAAATGACATCTTTTTGGTTTCTGCAGCTGCCGCCTCGTATCTAGAAGCAGTCTTGGACCTACCGAGATGGATCAAGCAGTTGGATACCTCGTTCCCATATCTTGTCCGGTCTTGGCCCGACCTGGCCAAGAAGCGGTGGGTGGCCAAGAATCATGGTAAACTTTTCTTGCCACCTATGTCCTAGCCTTATGTGTCTCCCTATATCCTTTATGCTGATAAGTTACGGTCACTGCGCTCGTGCATGCCTTGGCGAGAGTATGCAGATGAG
>NW_017686014.1:0-578 GCF_001879085.1 Nicotiana attenuata | reverse complement strand
TCTGTTGGCCGTCGAGCAAATAGCGACCTACACTTTCCCGTACGTTCTAGTATCGGAATTCAATGCAGTCGTAGAAGCCTCATTAATGGTCAAGGAATTAAGGCCCTGAACAAATCGGCACACTCTGGCCTCCATTGTGGGCAACATATGAATGGCATACTTGGACAAGCGAGCAAACTCCATGTGGTACTCCCACACACTCTTGTTACCCTGCTTCAAATTTTCAAACTCTACTGCACGGGCTGCCCTTGTCTCAGCAGGCAGGAAGTGATCTATGAAGGCATCTGCGAACTCACTCCACCCGGCCGGAGGGTTCCCCTCCTCGCGGGAATCCTCCCATAACTCAAACCACGCATAGGCCACCCCTTTCAGACGGTAGGCAGCCAACTCTACTCCTCTGTCTCAGTCACACGCATAACCCTGAGAGTCTTGTGCATCTCATCAATAAAATCCTGAGGGTCCTCTTCCGGATTGGCACCCAAAAAACTACTGGAGGGTCTAACTGAAGAAATCTGTTCACCCTGGAACTGGTGGAATCCCCTTGCTTGCTAGGTGATGAACTGAGTGCAATACCTGAC
>NW_017686013.1:5335-6491 GCF_001879085.1 Nicotiana attenuata | reverse complement strand
ACACGCGAAGAACGCGCGAAGTCGCGCAAAGTTCACACGCTAAAAAGACTGAGGCAGAAAGGTGCGCGAAGACCTCGCGAAGTCGCGCGTCTGACCCGGGAAAAGTGTCCTTTTTCACATTGGAGAGGGTTATAATTATTTGGGGCCTAACCCTACTTGGGTATATATACACGGGAGGACGCCACTTTGGGAGGATCGAACATATTTTGGAGGAGAATTCACGTGGAGGAACACACACCACGCTTAGAGGGGACATATTTTGGACATAGATTCAACCTAAGGAGGCAAGAACACATTGGGAGCAAGGTGGAGAATTCTTCTACGAGTTTTTCCTTCCTCTTCCTATTTTTCATTGTTGGTTATGACTTTTAGTATTGTAGTTTTACATACTATTATGAATAGCTAATTTGTTATCTAGAGTTTTGATAGAACCTTTTGTAGGATAAATTCTTGTTATGTTTTTATATAATTGAGCCATAGCTTTTCTCTATTTGTTCAACTACGTTTATATTGTGGTTGGTTGAAGAGCTCTCAATAAGCTGTGCCTATTTAGTATGCATAACTCGGGAGAGAGTCCATATTTAGGTAATTGTTGAGCAACACCACTCCCAGAGTATATGAGGGATCAATAACCGAGGGTTTAAAGGTAGGATTAGGGATAACGAAGCCTTGGGTGCGATCTGAAGTGAGCTGTATTAAGACGGGATCGTATTCGGGGATCAACGGATGATAAAACAACAAAACAAAGACTCGAGTAGGCATATTGCGCACTGTCTAGTAAAATGCACATAACATTTTGCTCAGAAATCCATTTTGGCTCCACAATATAAGGTGGGAAAACTAACTCAAAGGGCTACAACTTTCATGTTTTACGTTTTTCCAAATTCGGAACGGAACAGGGTGAAAACGCGCGAAGAACGCGCGAAGTCGCGCAAAGTTCACACGCTAAAAAGACTGAGGCAGAAAGGTGCGCGAAGTCGCGCGTCTGACCCGGGAAAAGTGTCCTTTTTCACATTGGAGAGGGTATAATTATTTGGGCCTAACCCTACTTGGTATATATACACGGGAGGACGCCACTTTGGGAGGATCGAACATATTTTGGAGGAGAATTCACGTGGAGGAACACACACCACGCTTAGAGGGGACATATTTTGGA
>NW_017686013.1:0-870 GCF_001879085.1 Nicotiana attenuata | reverse complement strand
TTGAAGAGCTCTCAATTAGCTGTGCCTATTTAGTATGCATAACGCGGGAGAGAGTGCATATTTAGGTAATTGTTGAGCAACACCACTCCCAGAGTATATGAGGGATCAATAACCGAGGGTTTAAAGGTGGGATTAGGGATAACGAAGCCTTGGGTGCGATCTGAAGTGAGCTGTATTAAGACGGGATCGTATTCGGGGATCAACGGATGATAAAACAACAAAACGAAGAATCGAGTAGGCATATTGCGTACTGTTTAGTAAAATGCACATAACATTTTGCTCAAAACTCCATTTTGGCTCCACAATATATGGTGGGAAAGCTAACTCAAAGGGCTACAACTTTCATGTTTTACGTTTTTTAAAATTCGGAACGAAAAAGGGTGAAAACGCACGAAGAACGCGCGAAGTCGCGCAAAGTTCACACGCTAAAAAGACTGAGGCAGAAAGGTGCGCGAAGACCGCGCGAAGTCGCGTGTCTGACCCGGGAAAAGTGTCCTTTTTCACATTGGAGAGGATATAATTATTTGGGCCTATTCCTACTTGGTATATATACACGGGAGGACGCCACTTTGGGAGGATCGAACATATTTTGGAGGAGAATTCACGTGGAGGAACACAAAACACGCTTAGAGGGGACATATTTTGGACATAGATTCAACCTAAGGAGGCAAGATCACATTGGGAGCAAGGCGGAGAATTCTTCTACGAGCTTTTGCTTCCTCTTCCTATTTTTCATTGTTGGTTATGACTTTTAGTATTGTAGTTTTACATACTATTATGAATAGCTAATTTGTTATCTAGAGTTTTGACAGAACCTTTTGTAGGATAAATTCTTGTTATGTTTTTATATAATTGAGCCATAGCTTTTCT
>NW_017686012.1:5649-6492 GCF_001879085.1 Nicotiana attenuata | reverse complement strand
ATTGGGACAAAATAAAACTGATTATTTGAATGCTCATTAGTGGGTAGACGTTACTGTTGTTGAAAGAATAATTAAGCATTTTACAGCCTTAATGTCTTTAAATTTGAACGTTTGAATTTGAACGTTTTATAAGCTTTGAAAAGCTTATGGCTTAGACAATTCGATCAGATTGTGCATTTTCTATTGCACTATTTATACTCTTTATTTTTACATCTTGATAAGAGAGAAAAGAAAGAAGAAAAGACTTTTCTTCTAATTATCTTCTATTGTGCTGGGTTTATTTTGATTAATCTTTGTTGTTTCTGCTCCTAGTTATACTAGAAGAGCTTGTTGAATCCTGGGGGATACGCCTAATTTTATTCATCACGGTGTGGGCGAAATATCCTTAAGGACAGTGTCCTTGACACGCCTCAAGCTAAACCTTTTATTCCCCATAATCATCCAATTTTTTTACAACAATTAATTACCCATAATTGTCTTATTATGACAAAGGGAAAGTTTGTATACCCAAAACAGCTATAAAAGGGAAAGTCACAAACAACTGTAAGGACACGAAAAAACACTACTGGAATATACTTTGTTTTGTTTGCTTTCTGATTATATTATTCAAAATGTCTTTCTAATATACTTTTCCGATTATCAGTTACCCGAGTTCTTCTAAATTCAAGCTTTGACCTAAAGTCTAGTTTTTGGTTAAACATTTTCAGCATCAGTTGTCAACGGTTACGTGCGTAGCTACCTCTTTCCACACTAATAGTTCTTTTCCCATAACGTATGAAACTAGGTTATAGTATTTCAATCATATAAATGAATTAAAAAGGGGTGGTTTAATGATATGTAATT
>NW_017686012.1:0-1801 GCF_001879085.1 Nicotiana attenuata | reverse complement strand
ATTTCTTCCTCCAACTCTCCATTTAAGAAGGCCGTCTTAACATCCATTTGATGAATTTCAAGACCATAAACTGCAGCTAACGCTACTAACGTTCGTATGGATGTAATTCTTGTAACTGGAGAGTATGTATCAAAATAGTCAAGACCTTCTCGTTGTCTATACCCTTTGACCACAAGTCTTGCCTTATACTTGTCAATAGTGCCATCATCTTTCATTTTCCTCTTAAAGATCCATTTAGAACCCAACGGTTTATTTCCAGGAGGAAGATCAACCAATTCTCATGTATGGTTGTTCAGTATGGATTCTATTTCACTATTGACTGCCTCTTTCCATAACAATGATTCCGAAGAAGACATAGCTTCTTTAAATGTTTGAGGCTCATTTTCCAATAAGAAAGTCACAAAATCTGGTCCAAATGAAGTAGACGTTCTTTGACGTTTACTACGTCTTGGATCCTCTTGGTTAAGTGTACTTTCTTTTATTTCTTCCCGGGGTCGTTTAGATCCTTCACCAATCGACTCACATTCCTTTTTGTACGGATATATATTTTCAAAGAACTCAGCATTATCTGATTCTATAACCGTATTATTATGAATGTCGGGATTTTCTGATTTATGAACCAGAAATCGATATGCTTTACTATTAGTCGCATATCCTATGAAAACACAATCAACGGTTTTCGGTCCTATTTTTACCCTTTTGGGTTTAGGAACTTGCACTTTTGCCAAACACCCCCACACTTTAAAATAATTCAAGTTGGGCTTCCTTCCTTTCCATTTTTCATATGGAATGGATTGTGTTTTGCTATGGGGTACTCGATTTAGTATTCGGCTAGCCGTAAGAATGGCTTCCCCCCACAAGTTCTGTGGCAAACCAGAACTTATCAATAATGCGTTCATCATCTCCTTTAATGAACGATTCTTTCTTTCTGCAATCCCATTGGATTGGGGCGTGTAAGGGGCCGTTGTTTGATGAATAATTCCATATTCTAAACATATTTGTTCAAAAGGAGATTCATATTCACCACCCCTATCACTTCTTATCATTTTGATTTTCTTATTAAGTTGCGTTTCAACTTCATTTTTGTATTGCTTGAATGCGTCTATTGCTTACTATTAAGTAAGTAAACATAGCAATATCGAGTACTATCGTCAATAAAAGTTATGAAATACTTTTTTCCACCGCGAGATGGTATTGACTTCATGTCACAAATATCTGTGTGAATTAAGTCTAAAGGATTTGAATTCCTTTCAACCGACTTATAAGGATGTTTAACATACTTTGATTCCACACATACTTGACATTTTGATTTGTCACATTCAAACTTGGGCAATACTTCCAAATTAATCATTTTCCGTAAGGTTTTATAATTGACATGACCCAAACGTATATGCCATAATTCATTTCTGTTTATACTCATTTATATTTCCAGAATTATTTTACAAATACAGTCTAGTAACAAGCTTAAGGAATTTATTCCCCTCCTAGTACCCAAGGTTATGGATTATTTCCTCCCAGGATAGAACGAATTACACACTGGTGTAGTGGTACTTCAAACCCCAGTGTTTCAGCGAACACAAAGTTCGGTAGCAAATCACACTTACTTTTTGCTTTGTTTGATGCTAAAAGTATGCAGAAGACGGAGAAGAAACTCAGAAAATCGTAGTGAAATTCTGAGCAGAATAGTGTTGTATTTATAGCCAAAGTTAGGCTGAAATCTGAAGAGGTGCAACTCTTCAGAATGGCTGTTTATGCAAAACGCCCACAGCATAAATGCCATTACATAAATGGCCATTTACTC
>NW_017686011.1:5717-6493 GCF_001879085.1 Nicotiana attenuata | reverse complement strand
CGAAAATTAGGTACCACACAAACTCAACCCCCCCCCCCTCTTGTGTGGTATTGACGTGTAGAACATCAATTGGTATCAGAGCAGGTTATCCTTGAAGAGGTTAACACCTTAGGAGAAGATCAACAATGAGTGCACCACCTGGGAACTGGGAAGGGCAATCCACTGCCAGGCCTCCACTTTTCAATGGTCAGTACTATTCTTGGTAGAAGAACAGAATGAGAGATCACATTATAGGGGAAGATTATGAACTCTGGGACATAGTCACTGATGGTCCCCTAGCTACCACAAAGAAGAATGCTGAAGGAATTGATGTGCCAAAGACAAGGGCTAATTGTACTGCTGAAGACCTGAGGAAGTGGGAGAAAAATGCTAAGGCCAAGAAATGGTTGGTGTGTTGACTAGGTCCAGATGAGTACAGTAGGATCCAAAGCTGTACTACTGCTAAGGAGATATGGGACACTTTGTAAGTGGCCCATGAAGGAACACCTCAAGTGAAAAGATCAAGAGGAACACTTCTGTATTCTCAATATGAGAATTTTACTATGAAGGAAGGAGAAACTATCAAGGAGATGTATACTAGATTCACTACTTTGACAAATGAACTTGAGTCTCTTGGAAGGATTATCCTTGAAGAAGACAAGGTTGAGAAAATTCTGACAAGAGTTCTGCCAGTCACATGCGAAAGCAAAATCACTGTTATTCAAGAATCCAAGAATATTGCTACCCTTAGACTGGATGAACTGATTGGAAATTTGACTGCTTATGAAATGAGAAGG
>NW_017686011.1:0-1417 GCF_001879085.1 Nicotiana attenuata | reverse complement strand
TTTTTTTCTATTCTGACATTTGAGGCATAATCAAGAGAAGTTCTACTTGAAGAACCTGGTTCATCAATATAAGCTCATAAAAAAGTTCAGGTATGTTTCTATACTTTGCACAATTAGAAAGATTAATTTTCCAATCATGAGCAGAAGTCCTATTGTCACCAAACTCCCAAAAATTATATCCGTTGAGCATTGAACCAGTTTCATTCTCCTAGAATTCTAAGGAAAATGGGAGTCTTGCCTAAAAACTAGCGTCGCCTATTAATCACTAAGAGACTGGAGTTCTAAAGTGATTAGACTCCTGATTGACTACTGCAAAAAAGGCTGCCGTTACTGCACTTCATCATAATCATCTTTAAATACACTCTACATACTCCCTTTTACTCCATAACCGTCATTAATCTCTCCCAAGTTCTGATCATCCTCCTTCTCTCCAAAATTTCCAAAATTCCCAAAATTCTCCAGAAATCCTTCACCATGACAAACCCTCAAGATAACCCTGAAACTCCCCCACCAGTGTCTCCCTCAAACACATCCTCATCTACACCCCCTAGTGAAACCCCCAAACCCAGGTTTCGCAGGCAGAAAATGTTGGCAAGAAAAACTGTAGCTACTGGTTCTCTAAAAGCAGCCTTAAATGAAAAGTTGAGAGCTAGCCAGAAGAAAGAGAGCCCTGCTAAAGAATCTGACTCTAGTTTTGAGTCTGAAACATTTATCTCTGCAAGCGAAGGAGAAGAACGTGGGTCTTCTGACACTGACAAAAATCAAGAAACCCCCGGTGAGGTAAACACCTGTTTTGTGTTTTCTGATGTAGTAGAAACGGTGGAAAATAGGCTTGTGTTGGTTTTTTCTGTGAAAGATGTGAAGGAGGATGAGTCTAGTAGAAGAGGAAAGAAAAAGAAAGATAAAATACTTGCAATCTGTGGAGGGGTAGAGGAAAGTGGCACCAAGTCAGGGGGAAGTGGCTCCGGTGAGGCTGCTGAAGGTCTTGTTCATTTGAGTGAACAACAAGATGAACCTAGTTCATTTGTTGAAGAAACCCTAGCTGACATCTTGAAGAAGGTTGGGGCCAGCTATGATCCAAAGAAGCACAAGGCTTCTTCCCTAAAAGCTCCAACTGCTTCCAAGCCAGCAAAGAAAAGCAAAGTGTCATCTCCTAAGTCTACTGTCCTTCAAAGGGAAGAGCAACTAGAAGCAGGGTCAAACAAAGTGAGGAAGAGTTGTAGAAAGCACTGGAAGAAAGCAGGAAGAAAAAGAGGGAAAAAGGAAAGGCAAAAGTTGTGAAGAGTGTTGAGGTTGTAGAAGAATAAGAAGAAGAGATGGACCTGGTCCATCAAGAAAGAGGAACAACTGAAAAGGTTCCATCACCCAAACCAAAGAGTTCCAAGACTTCGACCAAGAAGTACATCCTCTGTACCTG
>NW_017686010.1:5622-6493 GCF_001879085.1 Nicotiana attenuata | reverse complement strand
GAGGTTACTTTAGGATAGCTGGAATCTCTTGGATTTTACCTTAAGGGATGGGTCTTATTTTTTTTTTGCTTGAGGACAAGCAAAGGCTTAAGTTTGGGGGAGTTGATAACTAGGGAATTTGTAGTGTTTTATGCTCCTTCTTGCTTACGCTTTGGTTATAAATTGTTACAAAATAATCCCAAAAGGCTCATAAGTTGTGCTTGATTGCAGGTTTGATCGACAAAGTGACAAAATGTCAAGGATCGGCTCAAAAGGAGTGAAACCTGTTCAAGTATCAAAGGCCAAGTAAAATGAGGGCAAACAAGCCTAGCGCGGACCGCACAAAGTTGAATGCGGCCGCACTAGATGGTTCAGAGAGTTGGTAAAACCAGACTTCAGGCGACGCGGTCGCGGTACACATAGCGCGGTCCGGGGTGAAGGCTCCGCGGTCGCACTCCTTTTTGTGCGGTCCGCGGACAAGAGATTCAGAGAGATGGAATTATGCCAAGTCCAAGCAATGCAGTCCGCGGTCGTTATTGTGCGGACCGCGCCAGGTGCCTCCGCGGCTGCGGTCCATTTTACGCGGTCCGCGGAGCCCAAGTGCAGAGAGCTCATAATTTAAGTCAAAGAGCCTAGCGCGGTCGCGGTCCATTTCATGCGGCCCGCGCTGTCCCCGCAAGGGTAATTTTGTCCAGTTTTTCCAGCCTAGTATAAATTGAACATTTTACCATTTTTAGGTCATCAGTTATTTTCCAGATTTTGAGCTGCGCTCGTAAGACTCATTTTGTAGCCATTTTTGGCATCTTAGCTTCGAATTAACGATAGATTCTTGTACTTTAATTTAGTATTTAATTAATATGTCTTGTTCTTCATCTATTTCTTCATTTTCTCC
>NW_017686010.1:0-3715 GCF_001879085.1 Nicotiana attenuata | reverse complement strand
GACTGTAAAGCCTTATTCGTAGCTTGCAAGGCTTCGAAATTTGTAACCATTCCACTTTTAATACCTTCTTCAATTCTTTCACCTAATTTGATAATGTCAAAGAATTTGTGGTTCTCAATCATCATCAGCCGTTCATAGTACTGCGGGTCCTGAGCCCGGACAAAGAACTTGTTCAGTTGCTCCTCTTCTAAGGCGGGTCTGACCTTAGCAGCTTCGGACCTCCAGCGAGTAGCATACTCGCGAAATGTCTCTGTGGGCTTCTTCTTCAGATTCTGGATATAGAACACGTCTGGTGCATTCTCTGTATTAAACCTGAATCCGTCTATAAAGTCAGATGACATGCCTACCCAGCTTGACCACTTCTTGAGATCTTGGCTGATGTACCAAGACAGTGCATCTACCTTAACACTCCTCATGAACAGCTTCACACGGATCCTTTCATCCTTCCCTACTCCAACCAGCTTGTCGCAATATGTCCTTAGATGGACCCTTGGGTCACCCGTACCATCAAACATTTCGAACTTAGGAGGTTTGTACCCCTCAGGCAGTTCGACATCAGGTTGTATGCAAAGGTCTTCATAGTTCAACCCCTCGATTCCTTTGCTTCCCTCACCGCCCTGAATCCGGCTGGTTAATTTCTTAAGTTCCTCGGCCAAGTTCCTGATAAGAAAATCCTTTTCATCAGACTCATGTGTACATGAGATAGGTTGGGTGGAGTGTGGCATGGTCTCTACGTAGATAGGATTGTTATGGTGGCCTGGTGTATGGGTGTGGAAATGGTCGTTTGCGGAGTTCTGAGGTTCTAGGATGAGTGGTGGAGTGTTGTTTGGGGTATGACAGGTGTTACATTGGTTCTTTGGTGGAGCAGTGGGATGATTCTGTTTTTTTTTTTTGGGATATTTTGAGGAGGTGTAGGGTTTTGAAGATTGGGGAAGTTGGTATCTAGGGTGCTGAGGGAAAATGACAGGTTTGCCAGGTTCCGAACCTGATCGAGCACTTCCTGGAATTCAACAGTTTCTGTTCAAGTTGTGACACATTCTCATAGGAACCCGAATACCATGGCCATCAGTGGCCTCTACCCGTTCAGCTGTGTTCTCCTTCTTGATGTTGTTCAAATCTTCCATTTTATTCTTGCCTTTGTGCTTGCCTTTAATGGGACTGAGATGAGGAGTGGGTGGAGGGCCCCTAGATCTTGTGAAATAAGATGATGATGCCAGAGTGCGCGAACTAACCCTTGGGTAGGGGAATAAAAACAAAACAAAAATAAAACAAAAGGTAATCAAGTCAGTGAGGATTACAAAAAGTATTTGTAATATTTAAACACATAGTGCGGGAATGTAAAGCGTGTCCTAATTTGGGAACCTCTTTGTGCCCAAGGTAGGCCTAGCGACAAATAGACTTGGAGAACTTTTAATGCTAAATGTCTCATTTTATTGATAAAAAATAGGCAAATCCCAAAATGACAATAATAAGCAATAAAAGTCACTAGTGGCCATTGGCCTTATTACATTCATAAGGCGAAAAGGTAAATTCCTATCTATTTGGTCCCAGAAGGACCTTTCCCAGATTCGGCATCCTTGGCTCCGTCGAACAGCTTCCCCAATTCACGAACTCCCAACAACAGGTATGCTCTAGCTAGATGTCCACATTCGGTCCCTTCAGCCTTTTGACAGTCTTCAACCCTTTTGAGAAATTTTCCCTCCAGTTCTACCATGCCTCGCTCCAAGTATCCTAGCCTATTGTCGGCACTAATAGCCATGTCTTTCCATTCCTCAATCAGCTTCTGGTTGGACTCTTGTATCTCGCGGTGTTCGCTCTCGCATTCACGGATCCTTTTGCGCAGCTGGTTGTACTTGACTTGCACCTCGGCATTTTCATCTATAATTCTGCGACCTCGGACGAACCCTGGCTGGCCCAGACCATCCTAATTGTCTTCCAACCAACCCGAGTAGAAAGGGTAAAATCGGTATGCTATCTGTTTGGCTTGATGGTGTCTTTCCCCATTACGATCTTGCAGTGCCACATGTGTTGGGCTTGGCACTTGTAGGGACTATCATCATTTTGGAAGTCAGCTCGGAAGTGGCTCATCTTGTCGACCCTGGGTATGACTTGCTTCCTACCTGCTTGCCTCATAACTCGAAGAGGGACGTAAGGGTATGTTCCTCTTGGACCAATCAGTATCAGGAAAGGTGCATCTCTAGATCGGGCGACAAAATCTTCTGTCGGAAACCACTCGAACATCCATTGAACCTGTTCTTCAGTCAGATTATAAAAATCTCAACCCATTCCTTGGCATTCTCAGGCTGAGCGAACATGTCGGGGATGTAATTCATTCGCTTTGGATTCTCCCTTTCTTTATTGGAAACACAATCTTACCCAGGAAGCAAAACATGAAGACAAAAACCCTATGATGGATATGTCCCAAGGGTGTGATGGTAAACTCGCCATGGTAGGTACGGTATGATTTGCTGTAACTGTACCTTTCATACAGGTAGTCAAAAGGGATGTACGATTCCTTTAGGTATATCAATTCTGCATTCTTCTTCAAACCCATCATTTTAAAGAAACCCTTGCCTGTGCGGTTCTCACGCATTAGCAAACCCGGAGTTTCCCACACTAGACCGGCCAATCCTCCTATCTCCTCTAGCAAAGGTGTCATTTCGATGTTCCCAAAGAGGAACACGGCCCTTTCACAATCCCAAAATAAGGTAGCAGCTTCTATTATCATGTTGTTAGGCTAGATCTCCAGGAGGGATCGTAGATTGCCCAAATATTTTCTGACGAGAGTTTTGTCACTAGAATGTAGATCTTCCCACCAACTTAGCAATCTTGCGTGGATATTGGTGACCATGTCGAATCTGGGGACTTCATGCCTCATATTTCTGCAAGGCAAACAAGGTTAGGCCCTTACCCCCACCAGACTCGACTATTTAAAATTAACAATTAGCATGAAGCATTTAGTTCTCCAAATAAATGCACAAAACATGATGATGTCCGTTTGGGTTTAGGGAAACCCAATGGACTTTGGACAAGGCTATCTTAAAGGATCATTATGTGGACAACATAACTGACCCGGCTAGGTTTGACCATAATGCATGCACAATTTAAACAGAGTAAGGTTTCTATGGGGTTTTAGACTGGTACCCTTGAGCGGACAACTCAAGGGGGAAGGCACGGAACTGTCGTCTGCACTGTTGATCGACTAGTTTTACCGCAAATAAGCCTTTCCGAATTTAGGGGGTTAATGATATAGGAAGGGCGCAACCACTCATCAAGCGTTGCTATAGTATTTTTTTGGCACGAGTGGAGTATGATGTTGAGCATGATTATGCAATAATTAAAAGCATTTTGACATGTATTTGCACGTTATGAAAGCGATAAATACAGCAGTTTTATAATTTAAAGTAGATATAAAGGAAGGAAACAAAAAAGATATGTCAGTTTTGCTTTTGAAGAAGAAATTAAATGCTTAAAGAAATTAAACAAATAATTTCACATAGGGAGGATACAAATTCACATAAACGGTATGAAATGGTAAAAGCCTAGATATCACCAGCAGAGTCGCCATGCTGTCGCGTCTCCCTTTTTTCCTCGTCGGAATCGGGTTTATGGCATCTTTGTATGGGTACAACTTCTTTCCTTTTGGGAAAGGTCGTTTGCTATTTTCTTAAGAGTCGCCTACCTAACGTATTTAAGGTGCGTTAGGGAACCTATA
>NW_017686009.1:4043-6493 GCF_001879085.1 Nicotiana attenuata | reverse complement strand
TTTAATGAAAACCGCAGAAGCGGTTGGCTTTCCGCTTAAGCGGGACCGCAGAAGCGGTCCCTTGTCCGCAGAAGCGGAAATGACTGTTCAGAAATATCAATTTCGAAGGTTTAATTTCATAAGTTTGAAAATCGATTGAGGCTCGGGAGAAGGCGATTGTGAGTGGGTTTTGAAGAGAAAATCATTGGGTAACGTTTCCTTGATCCCTTTTCATTATATTTCATCATTATATAGCTAAATACACCATTGGAATTCGAATTTTGGACCAAAAATTGAATAATTTGGGGTAAAACTTCATTGGCTAGACTATTGAGTTTTGAGTGGGCATTTGACCTCCGATTTGGGAGATTTTTATATGGTTAGACTCGTGAGAGTACGAGGGTTCTAAATATGTGAAAATTATTCAATTCCGAGACGTTGGCTTGAGGGGCGTTTTGGTCATTTTATCTATTTTCGCGCCCTAGCTTTAACTTTAATAGTGGAATCAGTTGTTTGCAATATTATTTACGATATGTAATTGAATTGAATAGATTTGGGCCATTTGGAGTCGGATACTCGTGGCAAAGGCGTGGTTTCTATTGATATTGAGCCGGTTCGAGGTTAGTGGCTTGTCTAACCTTGTGTGGGGGACCTTTCCCCTTAGGATTTGTTATTTGTTGATTTGAGTTCCTTGTACGCGAGGTGACGAGCGCGTACTTGAGGCAATTGTTGAAAATCCGGTTTTCTTAAGATATTGAGATTGAGTTCCTTTCATATTTGCTTTATTCTACTTGCAATTATAACCTGTGCTAGATTAGGAAAGCATGTTTAGTTGATTTAACTTGCCTAATTGCTTAAGTTGCCTTGACTGTACTACGTGAAGCATGCTAGGCCAGTACTACCTGTTGCTTGTCTTTTGTACTTCGTTTCCGTATACCTTCTGGTTGTGATTGCGCATTTACATTGGGACTACGGATGTGGGATTCCGGTAGCTCCCCTCCCCCCCCCCCCCTTTTTTGTTTACTTTGGGACTGCGGGTTCGATTCTCGATAGATCCCCCTGCACTTTTACTTTGGGACTGTGGGTTAGATTCCCGATAGATCCCCCTGCACTTTTACTTTGGGACTGCGGGTTAGATTCCCGATAGATCCCCCTACACATTGGTGGTTGGACTACGGGACGGTATCCCGGGAGATCCTTCGGATGTACATATATGATGGACTACGGGACCGTATCCCGGGAGATCCACTGGACAGTTGAGAAAAAGAGGGCTACAGGACGGTATCCTGGGAGACCCTCATTGTTATCATTGGTATTGAGCTGTGTTTACTCTGTGTTTATTCTGTACTCGTGTAGTTGTTATAGCCTCGTTGACTGTCTTATCTCACTGCTGTACTTATTATATCTGTCAGATTTTTATATTGTTAAATTATTATTATTATTATTATATTTTGTCTCAGTAGGGCCCTGACCTTCCTCGTCACTACCCAACCGAGGTTAGGCTTGGCACTTACTGAGTACCACTGTGGTGTACTCATGCCCTTCCTTCGCATGTTTTTCATGTGCAGATCATCCAGGTACCTCCACTCAGGCGCACTATCAGTGAGGCAGGAGGACTACGGAGACTTCGAGGTAGATCTGCTGCGTCCGCAGACCGACGAGTCTCCCTCTTACTCTATCTTTAGTACTTAGTTTTCCTTCTTTCGGTTGTTAGAAATTCTGGAGTTTGGAACCTTTACTATACACTTCTGTAGCCTGTGTTGCCCGTGAGTTTTCGGGTTTTGGGAATTGTTTTAGAGTTGTGATATTGAGTTGTACTTGCCAAGCGGCATTCAGTACAGTTTCCTTTAGATATTCGATTTGATTTTCTCTATTTTTCCGAAATTATTATATTTCCGCAAATGTTAGGCTTACCTGGTCATGGGGACCAGGTGCCGTCATGACATGTTCATGGTTGGTGAACTAGGGTCGTGACAACTTAACTCTTTTACTACTACTTGTACTCTTATTTGGTGTGTTAGATATCTCTTAAAAAATATTTCTTTCTTAAAATTTCAGTTTCTAAAATATTATTTTTCAATAATAATTATTTTTATAATAATGTAATTAAAAATACTATTCTTAATTCAAAACTCATTTTAATTAGGTGGCTATCTAAAAATATAAAAATTCTTTAGCTAGTGATTTTTTTTTACTCCATTTGATATTTGACATTAACCATATTAAATATCTGAGTTATTTGAATTATATGTAAATAACCTTAACATTTAAACCTTCTAAATAATTATAGATAATCGTCAGATAATAATTAAGAAACACTACATGAAAAAAGACTAATATTTTTTCAATTCTCGTAGTGATTATTTTATTTTTGCACTATTCTCATAGGTGTCATTGGAACCTAAAAATAGCTACAAAGTGAAATAATAACTCATATTTATGGCAAAGCACAAAGTTTGACACGATATAAA
>NW_017686009.1:0-733 GCF_001879085.1 Nicotiana attenuata | reverse complement strand
GCAGAAGCGGAAATGACTGTTCAGAAATATCAATTTCGAAGGTTTAATTTCATAAGTTTGAAAATCGATTGAGAGCTCGGGAGAAGGCGATTGTGAGTGGGTTTTGAAGAGAAAATCATTGGGTAACGTTTCCTTGATCCCTTTTCATTATATTTCATCATTATATAGCTAAATACACCATTGGAATTCGAATTTTGGACCAAAAATTGAATAATTTGGGGTAAAACTTCATTGGCTAGACTATTGAGTTTTGAGTGGGCATTTGACCTCCGATTTGGGAGATTTTTATATGGTTAGACTCGTGAGAGTACGAGGGTTCTAAATATGTGAAAATTATTCAATTCCGAGACGTTGGCTTGAGGGGCGTTTTGGTCATTTTATCTATTTTCGCGCCCTAGCTTTAACTTTAATAGTGGAATCAGTTGTTTGCAATATTATTTACGATATGTAATTGAATTGAATAGATTTGGGCCATTTGGAGTCGGATACTCGTGGCAAAGGCGTGGTTTCTATTGATATTGAGCCGGTTCGAGGTTAGTGGCTTGTCTAACCTTGTGTGGGGGACCTTTCCCTTTAGGATTTGTTATTTGTTGATTTGAGTTCCTTGTACGCGAGGTTGACGAGCGCGTACTTGAGGCAATTGTTGAAAATCCGGTTTTCTTAAGATATTGAGATTGAGTTCCTTTCATATTTGCTTTATTCTACTTGCAATTATAACCTGTGCTAGATTGGA
>NW_017686008.1:4086-6493 GCF_001879085.1 Nicotiana attenuata | reverse complement strand
AGAGTTATGGCCTGATTCCGCCATACCCTCCACCTGACTGTATGGAGGTCGAGCATGAGTACATAGGTTGGTATCGCAACGTTACCCGACTTCTCATCGGGAATCCCGTTCATCACGCTGGTGGTCGGTACATTCCATGCGCCAGGAGGCATGATGCACTACTTTCTTATACTGTTACATTATCCTTCTGTAATTAATATTTTATATGTTATGCAGGCTATTGGCTTACACCAGTTCTACCAGTTAGGACAGGAGATGCTACAACATATAAGCGAGGGAGCGGTACTTATGCCCGGGCTTGGCTGTCGGGTGACTGATCTTGCTACTGCCACATTGACACGTGCTAGAGAGGATGCACGCATAGGATACGAGGCTGTTTCTACTCCTGTGGGAGATTCTCTTGTTGTGGACCGCGTTTATCGGTCGTGTTTGATTGCTCTTAGTGGTTTTGAGACCAGATCCGATTTGTTATTGCTCAGCATGGTAGATTTTAATGTTATCTTAGGCATGGACTGGCTGTCACCCCATTATGCTATTCTTGATTGTCACGCTAAAACCGTGACGCTGGCTATGCCGGGTGTACCGCGAGTAGATTGGAGGGGTACCTTAGATCACACTTCCAGTAGAGTTATTTCATTTCTTAAAGCTCAGCGAATGGTTGAGAAGGGGTGTGACGCGTATCTAGCTTATGTGGGAGAAGTGAGTATTGATACCCATACAGTTGATTCAGTCCCAATAGTACAGGATTTCTATGATGTGTTCCCAGCTGATCTTCCGGGCATGCTGCCCGATAGAGATATTGACTTTGGCATTGATTTGTTGCCGGTCACTCAACCCATTTCTATTCCTCCTTACCATATGGCTCCTCCTGAGTTGAAGTAGTTGAAGGAGCAATTGCAGGAATTGCTTGATAATGGCCTTATTCGGCCCAGTGTATCACCTTGGGGTGCTCCTGTCTTGTTTGTGAAGAAGAAAGATGGTTCTATGCGTATGTGCATTGATAACTGCTAGTTGAACAAAGCTACAATGAAGAACCGGTATCCTTTGCCTCGTATTGATGACCATTTTGATCATTTACAGGGTGCTCATCTGTTTCTAAGATTGACTTGCGTTCAGGTTATCATCAATTGAAGTTTCAGGAGCCAGATAACTGCTTTCAGGACTCGGTATAGTCATTACGAGTTCCTTGTTATGTCATTTGGGCTGACCAATGCCCAAATAGCATTTATGCATTTGATGCACAGTGTATTCCGGCCATATCTTGACTCGTTCGTCATTGTCTTTATTGATGATATTCTAGTACACTCCCGGAGTTGGGAAGATCATGAGCAGCACCTGAGGACAGTGCTTCAGACTTTGAGAGAAAAGACGTTATATGCGAAGTTCTCGAAATGTGAGTTCTGGTAGTATAGAGTGTGGGGATCAAGGTGGATCCAAAGAAAGTGGAAGCAGTGCAGAGTTGGCCCAGACCATCCTCAGCTACAGAGATCCGTAGTTTTCTTGGCTTGGCGGGTTATTACGGTGGGTTTGTTGAAGGGTTTTTGTCTATTGCAGCACCTATGACCAGACTGACCCAGAAGGTTGCTCCGTTCAGGTGGACGGAGGAGTGTGAGGAGAGCTTTCAGAAGCTCAAGACAGCTTTGACTACAGCCCATGTATTGATATTGCCTACAGGTTCGAGGTCTTATGCTGTCTATTGTGATGCCTTGAGGATTGGCCTTGGAGCGGTATTGATGCAGGACGGTAGGGTGATTGCCTACGCGTCCAGACAGCTGAAGGTGCATGAGAAGAATTATCCTGTCCATGATCTCAAGTTAGCCGCTATTGTTCATGCCTGGAAGATCTGGCGTCATTATTTGTACAGTGTTCCTTGTGAGATCTACACTGATCACCGGAGTTTGCAACATCTATTCAAGCAGAAGGACCTTAATTTGCGCTAGAGGAGGTGGTTACAGCTGTTGAAGGACTATAATATAACTATTTTGAATCACCCGGGCAAGGCCAATGTGGTGGCCGATGCTTTGAGTCACCAGGTGGAGAGTTTGGGGAGTTTGGCTTATATACCAGATGAGGAGAGGCCCATGGCGATGGATGTTTAGGCCTTAGCCAGCCAGTTTGTGAGATTAGATCTTTCGGAGCCCAGTCGGGTCCTTGCTTGTGTGGTTTCTCTGCCTACAACAACAGTTATCAGTCCAGCATTCAGATGGCACCATATGAGGCTCTGTATGGTAGATGGTGTAGATCCCCGGTGGGTTGGTTTGAGCCGGGCGAGGCTAGATTATTGGGCACAGACTTGCTTCAGGGCAGTTTAGAGAAGGTTAAGGTGATTTAGGATAGACTTCGCACAGCCTAGTCCAGACAAAAGAGTTATGCGGACCGGAAGGTTCGCGATGTGTCATTTATGGTT
>NW_017686008.1:0-3423 GCF_001879085.1 Nicotiana attenuata | reverse complement strand
CATAAAAGACTAAGTTGGTGGAAGAAAAGATGAAACCCGGCCTCCACGGCGGCTTTGTGCTTGTGTTTTTCTCTCAAAAATGTCCTCCTCCCTCAAAATACCGTTTTTGCATGTATATATACCAAGTAGGCTTGGGCCCAAACAATTATACCTTCTCCAATGTGAAAAAGGATATTTTTCCCGGGTTTGACTAGCGCGGTCGCGCATCTGGGCGCGCACTTTTCACCCTGTACCGTTTGGAATTTGGAAAAACGTAAAACATGAAAGTTGTAGCCCTTTGAGTTAGATTTCCAACCATATATTGTGGAGTCAAAATGGAGTTCTGAGCAAAAAGTTATATCTATTTTACTAGACAGTGCACAATATGCCTGCTCGATTCTTCGTTCGCTCTAACTATCATCCGTTGACCCCCAAACGCGATCCCGGCTTGTATCCTTGGGCTTTTACTCAGATTTCAAAGCTCCAAATCACTTGAGTTCATTCCATAACATCTATATAGCTCGGAATCACTCCTACAAGGCATAAAACACACAGTTAGTGCAAGACACTAGCGATTAAAGCTCAAACTCAATTAAAGTGCAGTAAATTAGAGTGTAATAAGCGACTAAAATACGTAATTATAGCCTATCATCAACACCCCACACTTAAACGTTGCTCGTCCTCGAGTCAACCAAAAATTTACTCTATCTATGAGCACTAATCATATTTGAAGCACACTACACCAATGATTATGGTTGATAGCAACAATTAAACTCTAGCATATGCAATCATCATACACTTCCCTTTACTTATGTCATTCTTCAAAAATATTCAAACAAAGACAATATGCTCACAACAATCCTAGCCTCAAAAACCGACTCAATGTCACAATGCACTCATGCCTTGAACACCCAAAATCATAGAGAGAGCTAATAATGTTACCTATCCCTCGTGTAACCATGTGCCCTCACAACAAAAGCAAAGAGAGTAAAATCAATCCACACATTCGAATCTCATGCTCACATATATCAAAGAAAATTACTTACTCTCACAAAAGAAGTCACATGCATGTAATTGGTACCATAGGCTTGCCCATAATGTAAATCTCTACTAATGTAGGCTTACTCGATCTAAAATCAATTAGGACTTTATATGGTTGTAATGTGGGCTAAGGGACGGGTAGGATATATTTAGGAATAGTGACTAATCCTCCTAAGCACTTTAACACACCACATAATCAACTTTAAGCATAAATTCTTCAATCCACTTCACTTTCACAAACAATATCACCCAAAAAATGCTCCCTTCTTCTTTAAGCACTACATTAATTCATACCCACTATTAAGAACAAGACAACAATGTATTCATCTCTATTTTTTTTTTCCAGATTATTCTTTTTTTTTTCAATTTCCGCTAGTGGTGTATTATTTAAAAAAACAAGTGCACCTTTCTTCCTTTTATTGGTTCCACTCAAAAGCCACCCCACACTTAGTTCCTTCTTACTTCATTTAGCGTTCAGCTCACAATTAAAGTGCTTTAAGAGGAAAAGGGATTAAAACAATGTCAATTAAGAACAAAAAGGGTGTAGGCTTGTAATGTGGGTGCCAAATAAAAGTCTATAGGCTCAAAAGGGTTAACTAGGGATAAATGTTATTTGTGATAAGCAATAAGCTCAAAAGATCAAAGAAAGCCTAAAATCATTTTTCAAACCGAGCATCACCTAAAATTTCGCTTCAACTCACATACCGGGCAGGTTCTTAGACACAAGTACAATACATGGACTACACAAAAACCTCACCACACATGGCACATGACTCACTAAGAGCGGTCTCATTCCGACTCTCAACAAATTTGAGTATTCACAAAGCCACGAGATATTAAGCATTAAGCACAAAGTTACATAAGTCAAGTAAATGAGACATAGGCGTCACAAAACATGCTATCCAACTAAGTAAGGCATCATCAATAAATTCAAATCATAGGGAAGATACTTCGCATGCCAAAGCCTAAATATGCTACTATCAAACAAGTCAAAGGCGCCTAGGTTTATCTCATCTTTCTTCCTCCAATTTTTTCCCTAAACTACTCTAAAAGAAAAAACTACCCGGTTCAAACTACATCCCATGGAAAAGAACCGAGGAACAAAGAAAAACCACGGGGGATTATTACTACCTAAAGAAAATAAAAGACATATTTTTGGATTTTTTGTTTAGACTTTAATCCCTCAAGAAAGCCGTCCACAAAATCCATCGTCGGGAAAAGTCCAAATTTTTCGATTTTATTTTCGCTTTTTTTTTTGTTTTTTTAAAAATAAAATTACTACACTAAGAACGAGTACTATAACTAAGCTAACATAGCACAGAAAATCACTCAGACAATCTCCTCACCCCACACTTAAAATTGTGCAATGTCCTCAATGCACACTAAAAATACAAGAGGGTAAAAGAGACTCCCTGGTAGGCCAAAGGCCGAAGCATTAGCAGCTCACGGGATACTCAGACTTCTCCCAAGTACGATCCTTTGTGCGATTACCTCACACTCAGTTTCAAACACATGCTCGCTTTTGCACTCGCCCATTGGCTTTGACTCCATGCTCTTACTCCTACAAAATACAAAAATAATACTACAAAAAAAAATAATACAATAAAAAAATGTAACACAATAAAATATAAAAAAAGTAAACAAAAAAAAAGAAAAAAATGGAATTGGGTTGCCTCCCAACAAGCACTTGATTTAACGTCGCGGCACGACTCCATCACTTTCACCACTTTTCCTTCCACTTTGAAGATATGAATTGCGCCCCCAATTTTGCATCAATTTTTCTATCACGTTTCTGAGGCGGTGGTATAAAAATAAATGAACCAAGCAATAGGTATCGCATCTTGCACTTCTTGGCCTTTAAGTGAGGAATGTCATTTTGTCTCCTTGGTGTGGCAAATTTCAGAATATAAACACTTTGTCCCTCATCCATTGACTCCTCCATATGCTCTACTGGATCAATTCCCATGTCACCAACCAAACACAATGTTGAAAAGTGTTTAGAATGAGGTCCAATACGCTCCAACTCCAAAATTGCATTATTTTTGACATCCTCAATTGTGCACTCTTCGTCAACCTTGGCATCATTAATAATATTTTGGTCGAATAGTGGAAGTTCCTCTTTCCGCTCCACAAGCTGGCCAGTATCCACCAAAATTGGTTGTGGGGCATCAGACGCCTCAACCTTTTTATTCAATTGATCATGCAAGTCATGGATATCTAAGCCAAATTGGTCTATCTCTTGCCTGAGCTCAGTTCTTGTTTCTATTAGTTGTTCTGTCATATTTGAAAGACCATCACGGAGAAACTCATGAGATTTTATAAGTTGAGCTTGTTCCTCTAGCCAAGATTGGCTCACTATATCTGCTTCTTCAAAATTATTTTCTGGTGGGAGCTTGCTCTCTC
>NW_017686007.1:0-6494 GCF_001879085.1 Nicotiana attenuata | reverse complement strand
GAAAACAATTCTGAAAGAAAAGTTTGGGGAAAAACAATTTAGAAGTCCAGTAGAACACAATCGTACCATAGATCTAAGAAAATAAACAGAGAAAAAAAACCTTGAACAGCTTAGAGTTTCGGAGAAACCCTAGAAATGAGAAAGGCTTGGAAAAAATCAGATCTTGAGTCGAAGAGGTCAGGAATCAGGCTCCTGAGGCTTGAATATGCCGGAGCAAAGGCCGGAGAAGCCATAGAACCAAAGATCTGAGAAAATCTGAAAGAGAACCGTCGAGGTCAGCCTTCAAAACCTCAAACACCCAAGGTCCAATGGTGGAGAGGGGTGAGTACGGACCGTCCATGGCCTGAGAAGCCATGGATTCTGGTGAAAACACGGTGAAATAAGGTAGGAGGAGGCTAGGGTTTCGAAGAGTTTTGGAGAGAGTTTGAGAGAGTTTGGGATTCAAAGGCGGCGGGCCAGGTGAGAATGAGGGATTAGGGTAAGTCATTGGGGGTTAAAAATGGTAAGGGGGATTTATGACCGTTGATCGGGACTAATTTGCAAAAAACCTTCCTCTGATATTGAGTCTTCGAGAGCCAGACTGGAAATGCAAAATGATCAACGGCCTGGATCAAAGATAGGAAACGGGAAAATTTTAAATTGTGTCGAGGGACTGGGTTGAAATGAAATTGGGCTGGTCCAAATAGGGGTAGAATTGGGCAATTTAAGGTAAAAATTGAGATGCAAATGAGGCTGTAATTGAAATAAGGGAAGGCTAAATGTTAAATGGCCAATTTCCCCTTTTTATTTTGTAAAAATAGTGAAAATAATTTTAAAGGCAAATTAAAAGTACTGAACTAATTAATAATATATAAATATTAATTTAAAAATACTGGGACCAATTTTATAATAAAAAAATTCTATTAATCTTAGAATAGGCTAAAATTGCAACTGTATGCAATTTATCCTTTTAAAAACCAAATAAATTTTTAAAAATATACAAAAATTACCTTAACTATATTTTGGTATAAATATGAGAATAAAATAAATTATTCACCAAAATTGATAGTTTTGGGAATAATTACTGATTTTGTATTGCTAAAATGGACAACAAATAGATTTTAAAAATCTTTAAAAATTAGGAAAAATACCAAAACACTTGGGCATGCTTATATATGCGTGTACATGCTATTTTGAAAATATTTGTGTATAAAAATACATAGGGAAAAATTGGGTATCAACAGTAGGCGCCATCACGACTCCCGAGGGAGGGAAATCCGGGTCTTGACAAGTTGGTATCAGAGCTCTAGGTTACATGGGTCTCACAGTTCACAGACAAGCTTAGTAGAGTCTGAGGGATCGGTACGGAGATGTTTGTATTTATCCCCCAGAGGCTACAGAGTTAGGAAAAATCTCACATTTGTTTTTTCTTGTTGTGCGGTTTGGTTTCTCAACGCTAATTGAATTTCTACTCTGTTCTTCGTAGATGGCGAGAACACGCGCTTCCTCATCTACCGATCAGCCGCCCGAGCCCCCAGCAGCAGCTCCCACAAGGGGCAGAGGGCGAGGTCGAGGCCGTGCCAAAGGCCGAGTTAGGGGCAGAGCTCAACCCCAAGAAGCAGCACCATCAGCGGAGCCTCAGGTTGACTTTGATGACGAGGTTTCGACTCCAGCAGTTTCGGTGGGCCCAGCTCAGGTCCCAGAGGGGTTTATCGCCACCCCAGTTCTTCAGAACGCTCTGGTCCGTCTAGTGGGCCTCATGGAGATTGTCACCAGGGCAGGTTTACTTCCTATAGCACCAGCTGTCTCTCAGGCTGGAGGAGGAGCCCAGACTCCTGCTACTCGCACTCCGGAGCAGGTAGCTCCCCAGTTTCAGACTCCAGCAGCTCAGCCAGTTGGAGCGGTTCAGCCGGGTGTGGTAGCTCAGATCGGTGATGGTGCAGCCATGTCTGCCGATGCTTTGTAGAGATTGGACAGGTTTACCAAGCTCTTCACTACTACCTTCACCGGTGCATCTACTGAGGATCCCCAGGATTTTCTGGACAGCTGTCACGAGGTTCTTCGGAACATGGGGATTGTTGAGTTCAATGGGGTTGATTTTGCTACATTTCACTTGTCTGGATCCGCCAAGACTTGGTGGAGGGATTATTGCTTAGCTAGACCAGCAGGATCGCCAGCCTTGACCTGGGAGCAGTTCACACAGCTATTCCTGGAGAAGTTTCTCCCTATTACACAGCGAGAGGCCTATCGGAGGCAGTTCGAGCGCCTGCAGCAGGGACCCATGACTGTCACCCAGTACGAGATCGGATTCATAGAGTTGGCTCGCCATGCCCTTATTATACTTCCCACTGAGAGGGAGAGAGTGAGACGGTTTATTGATGGACTCATTCAGCCGATTCATCTTCAGATGGCTAGAGAGGCTAGGAGTGAGATATCCTTCCAGGAGGCGGCCAATGTGGCCCGGAAGGTTGAGATGGTTTTATCACAGGGGGGTGGTCACAGGGCAGACAAGAGACCCCATCAATCAGGCAGATTCAGTGGTGCCTCGTCTGAAGGCAGAGATTCATATGGTAGGGGCCATCCTCCTAGGCCTTATCAATCAGAACTTCAGGTTTCACACGGAGCTTCGGGTAGCCGTGGTCCCCAGATGCAGTATTCCGATCAGCAGTCCTCCAGTGCACCACCTACTCTTATCAGTGCACCGTCGCTTCAGAGTTTTCGGGGTGGTCATTCAGTTCGTTAGGGCCAGCAGTCTCAGCAGCCGAGGACTTGTTACACTTGTGGTGATCCGGGTCACATTGCCAGGTTTTGCCTTCGAGCACCGAGCAGCTCTCAGTATCAGGGTTCTCGTGCCATGGTATAGGCACCGGATGTTCCACAGCCGGCCCAGCCAGCTAGAGGTGGGGGTAGAGGTGCTAGAGGTGGAGGTAGAGGTACTAGAGGTGGAGCTCAGGCCGCTAGAGGTGGAGGGTAGCCAGCAGCAGGTCGACCCAGAGATATGGTTCAGGGTGGTGAGGCCCAGCCCCGATGTTATGCTCTTCAGGCCAGGCCCGAGGCTGAGGCTTCAGATGCAGTTATTACAGGTACGGTTCTGGTTTGTGATAGAGATGCTTCAGTGTTATTTGATCCAGGGTCTACATATTCGTACGTGTCATCCTATTTTGCACCGTACCTAGTCATGCCTAGTGATTCATTGAGTATTCATGTTTATGTGTCTACACCGGTGGGTGATTCTATTATGGTCGATCGAGTCCATCGTTCTTGTATTGTGGCGATTGGGGGTCTTGAGACTCGTGTAGATTTGTTGCTCTTAGACATGGTTGACTTCGATATTATACTGGAAATGGACTGGTTATCACCTTACCACACTATCTTGGACTGTCATGCCAAGACTGTGACCTTAGCTTTACCGAGTATGCCTCGTTTAGAGTGGAGAGGGACTCCTGGTCATTCTACCCGCAGTGTTATCTCGTATGTGAAGGCTCGGCGTATGGTCGAGAAGGGGTGTTTGGCCTATTTGGCATATGTTCGTGATTCGAGCGCTGAGGTTCCTTCTATTGATTCTGTACCCGTTGTTCATGAGTTTCCTGATGTTTTCCCTTCAGAACTGTCGGGTATGCTACCCGACAGGGATATTGACTTTTGTATTGATTTGGCTCCGGGCAATCAGCCCATTTCTATCCCGTCGTATCGTATGGCCTCGCCTGAGTTGAATTAGTTAAAGGAGCAGTTGCAAGATTTGCTTGAGAAGGGTTTCATTAGGCCCAGTGTTTCGCCTTGGGGTGCACCGGTGTTATTTGTTAAAAAGAAGGATGGGTCAATGAGAATGTGTATTGATTACCGATAATTGAACAAGGTTACAATCAAGATAAGTATCCGCTGCCGAGGATTGATGATTTGTTCGACCAACTTTAGGTGCCAGGGTATTTTCAAAGATTGACTTGCGATCTGGCTACCATCAGTTGAGGATTAGGTCATCTGATGTCCCTAAGATAGCTTTCCGCACTCTGTACGGGCATTATGAGTTCTTGGTTATGTCATTCGGGTTGACAAATGCCCCAGCAGCTTTCATGGATTTGATGAACCGAGTGTTCAGGCCTTATTTGGATTCGTTCGTGATAGTCTTAAATTGATGACATATTGATATATTCCCGCAGCCAGGAGGAGCACGACCAGCACCTTAGAGTGGTTCTTCAGACTCTGAGGGATAGTCAGTTATATGCAAAGTTCTCGAAGTGTGAGTTCTGGTTGAGTTCAGTTGCATTTCTAGGTTATGTTGTGTTAGCAGAGGGTATTCAGGTTGATCCGAAGAAGATTGAGGCAGTCAAGAACCGGCCTAGACCAGCATCAGCTACAGAGATTCAGAGTTTCTTGGGGTTGGCAGGCTACTATCGTCGGTTCGTGGAGGGGTTTTCATCTATTGCAGCCCTGATGACCAGGTTGACCCAGAAGGGTGCTCAGTTCAGGTGGTCGGATGAGTGTGAGGCGAGCTTTCAAAAGCTCAAGACAGCTCTGACTACGGCACCAGTGTTGGTTTTGCCCACAGGTTCAGGGCTTTATACAGTTTATTGTGATGCTTCCCGTATTGGGCTTGGTGCAGTGTTGATGCAGGATGACAAGGTCATTGCCTATGCTTCGCGGCAGTTGAAGATTCATGAAAAGAACTATCCGGTTCATGATTTGGAGTTGGCAGCCATAGTTCACGCATTGAAGATTTGTAGGCACTATCTGTATGGCGTGGCATGCGAGGTGTTCACGGATCACAAGAGTCTTCAGTATTTGTTCAAGCAAAAGGAGTTGAATTTGAGGCAGAGGAGGTGGTTGGAGTTGTTAAAAGATTATGATATCACCATCTAATATCATCCGGGAAAGGCTAATGTGGTGGCCGATGCTTTGAGTAGGAAGTCAGCCAGTATGGGCAGTCTTGCTTACAATCCGGTCGGTGAGAGACCACTTGCTTTGGATGTCCAGGCTTTAGCCAATCAGTTCGTGAGATTGGATGTTTTTGAGCCCAGTCGTGTGTTAGCTTGCACGGTCGCTCGTTCTTCATTAATGGAGCGTATCCATGATCAGCAATATGATGATCCCCATTTGTGTGTCCTTAGGGACACGGTGCAGCACGGAGGTGCCAAGCAGGTTACCTTAGATGATGATGGAGTTTTGAGATTGCAGGGTCGAGTTTATGTGCCTAATGTGGATGGGCTCCGAGAGTTGATTTTAGAGGAGGCCCATAGTTCCCGGTACTCTATTCATCTGGGCGCCGCAAAGATGTATCAGGATTTGCGGCAGCATTATAGGTGGTGTAGGATGAAGAAGGATATTGTTGCATCGTAGCTTGGTGTTTGAATTGTTAGCAGGTTAAGTACGAGCATCAGAGGCCTGGTGGTTCATTTCAGAGGATTGAGCTTCCCGAGTGGAAGTGGGAGCGGATAACTATGGACTTCGTTACTGGACTCCCACAGACTCGGAAGAAGTTCGACGTAGTATGGGTCATTATTGATAGGCTGACCAAGTCAGCGCATTTCATTCCTGTGGCAGTCTCCTATTCTTCTGAGAGGTTAGCTGAGATCTACATTCGGGAGATTGTTCGCCTTCATGGTGTGCCCGTATCTATCATTTCGGACCGGGGTACGCAGTTCACCTCGCGTTTCTGGAGAGCAGTTCAGCGAGAGTTGGGCACACGGGTGGAGTTGAGCAAAAAATTTCATCCCCAGACGGACGGGCAGTCCGAGCGGACTATTCAGATTTTGGAGGATTGCTCTGAGCTTGTGTCATTGACTTTAGAGGTTCGTGGGATCAGTTCTTGCCTTTAGCAGAGTTTGCCTACAACAACAGCTACCAGTCGAGCATTCAGATGGCTCCTTATGAGGCTTTATATGGTAGGCGGTGTCGGTCTCCGGTTGGGTGGTTTGAGCCGGGAGAGGCTCGGTTGTTGGGTACGGATCTGGTTCAGGAGGCCTTGGACAAGGTCAGGATCATTTAGGATAGGCTTCGCTTAGCTCAGTCCAGGCAAAAGAGCTATGCCGACCGCAAGGTTCGAGATGTGGCTTTTATGGTCGGTGAGCGGGTATTACTCCGAGTGTCGCCTATGAAGGGCGTGATGAGATTTGAGAAGAAGGGCAAGCTTAGCCCTAGGTTCATTGGTCCATTTGAGATTCTTGATCGAGTGGGAGAGGTGGCTTATAGACTTGCATTGCCGCCGAGCTTATCAGCCGTGCATCCAGTGTTCCATGTGTCCATGCTTTGGAGGTATCACGGCGATCCATCCCACGTGTGAGATTACAGTACTGTCCAGTTGGACAACAACTTGTCTTACGAGGAGGAGCCGGTGGCTATTCTAGACCGGCAGGTTAGTCAGTTGAGGTCGAAGAGTTTTCCTTTTGTTCGTGTTCAGTGGAGAGGTCAGCCTCCTAAGGCATCGACCTGGGAGTCCGAGTCCGATATGCGGAGCCGTTATCCCCATCTTTTCCCCGATCACGGTACGTTCCTTCTTCTGTCCGTTCGTGGACGAACGG
>NW_017686006.1:5487-6494 GCF_001879085.1 Nicotiana attenuata | reverse complement strand
ACCTCAATTATGTTGTATTGATTGTGTACTCGTTGTACCTCTTGTTGGATGTGGGTCAAACCACTTGCATCTAAAGGGTATCAATTTCTTAAATGGCCAACCTGTATATTCTAGTTCTATTATTTCTTTGAGCACACCATAATAAACAATATCTCCATCTTGGTTGCCATCACCACCTTGAACCAACACCCCACTGTTGTTGCTATTTTTATTTTTAGAGCAATCCTCTGTATGAAACTTTATAACCATTCACAACGTACTTAGATATTGTTGTGACCTCAACCCCAGGTCCCCAAGATATATCTTTCAAAAATTGATTTTACACCATTATTTGGATCATTTACCTACATATTGTTAAAAAAATGTCATAAGTTAGCATAACTTCCAAACATTGTTTACCTACATAGTGTTAGAATATTTTAAGGAGAAACTTACAAATTGTTTGAACCACGTATCAAATCTCGTATGTACAGCATCATGTCCAAATTGACCCACCAAGTAACTGTGACACATAAAATATTTTTAGTAGTTGCATTGAGATGTAATCACAGTAATTTTTATATTTTGATAACTACTAAATCAATACTCAATTGAGAAATGGTACAACTTCGGGACAATTTAGCAGCACGTGAAGTGTAGCTGACTTGAACTCCATATCACTCAAACTTCTCTTTTTATCATCCTTAGAACATCGGCCTGGTTGATTGAATATGGACATAGGCGGATATAATGGATCATTCCTAAGGTCGACCGTGTGCCTGTTGGGCCTATTCCTAGCACATGGCACATTACTCTCAAAATAATAAGAACAAAAATGAGCAGTTTCCTTTGCAAGATAAGCTTCGCATATAGATCCTTCAATCCTATTCCTCTGCTTAACAAATTGTTTGCATTTGCCAATTGTTTTACATAATTTCAGGTTAGCCAAGAATATTCAAATAAAACAGAAAATTACATCAAACTTATAATATTACCTCTCAAAGGGATACATCCATCTGCATTGAACA
>NW_017686006.1:0-1108 GCF_001879085.1 Nicotiana attenuata | reverse complement strand
TGATGGCGCCTACTAACGGAGCTAGGCAAGCCAAACATTTTAAACATTCCCTGATTTCACCTCAACAATAACAATATAAATATAACAGGTCATTTAAATAAAAGCGGAAGTCTTAAGTATAAATAAACTAAAAAAACAAATGCGGAAATTCAATTTCAACCTCTACCCAAGACTGGAGTCACTAACTCACGAACGTCTATAGAATACTACATACAAAGTCTGAACAAGGTACAATACTGTTTGCTTCGGTACAAGTGATAACAAACTGAATAAAATAGGAAGGGACTCCGGCCTGCGGACGTCAGCAAGGCTACCTCGAATGTCCCTGGACTGAAGTCAACTCCCAGTCAACTATTGCTGTGGTCCAAAAGCTACTCCGGTACTGTGATTTTTGCAAAAGAGCACAGAAGTGTAGCATCAACACAACCGACCCCATGTGCTGGTAAGTGCCTGGCCTAACCCCGGCGAAGTAGTGACGAGGCTAGACAGGACGACCAAATAAACCTGTAATATATGTATTAGAAGGAAAATATATAGAACTTAAACAGCTAAGGAGGGGGGGGGGGGGAAGCATGCTATGGGGGCTGTAACAATTTAATACAAAATAAATAAATAAGGAATGAAACGGTACAACTACAATAGTCAACGAGAGTAATAATCAAAACATGGCACGGAATATTCCTTCGTGCATTTATAATCAAAACATGGCACGGAATGTTCCTTCGTGCATTAATAAGCAAACATGGCACGGAATGTCCCTTCGTGCATTAATAAGCAAAACATGGCACGGAATGTCCCTTCGTGCATTAATAATCAAAACATGGCACGGAATGACCCTTCGTGCAAATATAATCAAAACATGGCACGGAATGACCCTTCGTGCATTATCACTCTTCCTCACCCAAACAGTAATCACAACCAAACGGGGCGAGGGGATAGGCAAATAATAAGAAACGTCCCGGCAAGGGAAAACACAAGCAAACAGCTAAATCCCGGCAAGGGAGCAACAACAATAATAACTTTCACATCCCGGCAAGGGAGATAATCAATATACTCAAGTCATCCCGGCAAGGGATTAATCATATCTATTTCTATTTCTTTCATTTCT
>NW_017686005.1:0-6494 GCF_001879085.1 Nicotiana attenuata | reverse complement strand
GATTTCATTTCTTGGAATTGGAAAGATAACAGGGTTTACATTACAGGAATTTAAAAGAACAATGAAACTAACAAGACACCCGAGCTACACCCTGAAATAACTCGAGATGTAGAAAAGGTGGCAGGGCTAGTCTACCGGGACTCCCGCCTAATCAGGAATGGCGTAGCCTTTCAGTTTTGGAGTTTAGCATCTGGTCCCATATAGAGCATTTCAGCAGTGCTAGTCCCTTCTCCTAACTGAACCATGTTGGTTTCGTAAAGCATTTCTCTCATAGCTCCATATATGTCTTCGATTTCCTCAACTGTGAACAACTCATCATCCTTTTCTTTGCCATACTTAGTCTTGACAAAAGTGTCGTAGAGATATGGCAATGGCTGTGGCAGAACCCATCCTTCTTTCTTTCTTTCTTCAGCCCATTTCTCATCATCTGGGGTAGGGTGGAAGCCTACTCCGAAGAACTTTTCTGTTGCGGGTAGAGTTACTGGCTCAGATATTCCTTGGCCCTTATCTTCTTCCAATTGACAAAAGTTATCTTTAATCACAGATTCAATCATTTATAAATGCTCTTCCAGAGTATCCCTTGCATTCTCATGGATTGATAAATGCTCCGAAGGTGCTTGCTGATGTTGTTGAATCAACAATAGGAGCAGTATTTATTGATAGCGATTCCTCAATTGACATTACCTGGGAGGTGTGCTCTCTTTCCCCCCTCAAATTCCTCATTTTAAGAGCATTAGCCGTACATGTACCTCTTCATATGTGAAGGTTTTGATCACAATTCTTTAAATGTCTTGTAATTCTTATAGCTTTTAGGTTGCTAGGAGCTAAGGTTCCTACATGAACTTCCCACCCCGCCCCCTATCCCCCCAAAAGAAAAGTGTAAATAAAGAAAGAAAAGAAACGAAAAAAGCGAACCAGCAAAAGAAAAGGAAAGAGGAGTACCTTTTCCTTTAGCTAAATTTTACATGTTGTAGCAGGGAAGTCCACTTAGAGCCAATGCAAATGCTAGGTTTAGCTTTGGCTTCCCTTTCTAGCCCGCTATCACCTCAAACATGGCTACAAGGCATGCACACTTTGTGAATTTATGGCATATAAATTTTGTTAACTTTAGAATAAAGAAGGAAACAGGGCTCTTCCGCTGAAGACATCTAATGAATTAGTCATACCACCAAGTGTGGATAAGTTATATATTATATTAGAACCTTATGACTCTGAAATTCATGAGAAACCTTGTATGAATCTCTGTGATTGGATGCTGAAGTAATGCCATTTATGTCACAGAAAATATCGGAAAAAGAGAAATATTTGAGAATTTGACGAGCTTGTGTGCTCAATGTCTTTACTTTAAGTTCTATATCCACATGGTCCCATGTAATGAGAATATACAAATAGGAGGTGGCATTGAGAGGGACAAAGATACTTAAAGGGGTCGTTTGGTTACTCGGATAAGGATATTAATCCCAGTGTAAAATTTGGGATTATAGTTATCCCATGTTTGGTTGTGGGTATGAATTTATATCAAAATAGTGGTATTAATTATCCCATATAAGAGGTGGATAGATAATCTCATGGGATATCCCAGAACTGAACGAAACAACCCCTAAGTAGATAAAGAATGTCATTTTGACTAATAAGAAGATTAGCATGTGAAGGTTAACTTATTTAACTTCTGTCTTGTGCTTTATTCTTGATTGGGGCTCAAAATGCGTTACTTGGACAGTATTCTTCTCTTTCGTTGCCTCTAATGCATACTGCTTTTGATTTTGTATGGCCTGTAGGTAGCGAAGACTCTATTAGAGCCCATAATTACACCGGAAATGCTTCAAACAAATCCAGTGAAGAAGCTCCATGAGACCTGTCAGAAGCATAAACTTAAAGTTCGGGTAGTCGATATGTGGTCACATGATGGGAGTTTTGAAGTTTTTATTGACAATCAACTAAGGGGAAAAGGCATGTGCCATGTAAAGAAAGAAATTGCATTGAACAGAGCAGCAAACAAGGCATATAATGAAGTTATTAATATGCTTAGTGTTGGCAATATGAAGATAGCTAATAGCTAATAATCTGGGCTTAGAAATAGAACTATTTCTCTCTATTTTGTTCTTATTGCTCATCTACAACTTTGGGTTTCCAAAGTTGAAATACAGACTCACCAATGAGTTTTTGGTAATGAAAGAATATTTGAAATTTCTCTGTGGAGCACAGTGACTCATCTTAACGTGAGTTAACTTCTATACACTGATAGCAGAGGCGTATTCAAGATTTCAAGAGCATGGGTGCACTATGAGCACCATAAACTTGAGTTTTTGAGAGGGTGGCTGAGAGATGTATTTTTGATTTAGGAATTTTAAAAGTTGAAACAAAGACTAAAGAAAGGAAGGGGAAAAAAGAAAAAAGAAAACGTGTAACTAGGGGTGTTCATGGTTCGGTTTGGATTGGTTTTTCCCTAAAAAGAAACCAAATCAAGTAAATCGGTTTTTCAAATATTTGGTAGCTAACCTAAAAAGTAATATAAAGAACCTATTTTATCCAGTTAAAATACACAAATTGTGAAAATTATTTACATTCTTTATATAAACTAATCCTTTTAACTTGCGCATTGGATTGAACACATTAGTTCAAATGCAGCTTTTCCAACCAAAGGACCCTTGAATTCTAAATGAAGGGCTCGACGCACACTTGTATATATGATATGGAGCTTTGTTATTCATCCTTCTTTCCCATTTTTCAATTTCCAGAACCCTTCTCTTCGATACCTACTATGACCATGCCTCCCACCTCCTCTGCTGTATCTCAACCACGGATACCACCAAAACCACCTGATTTACCCTCTATGAATCTAGATGAGACACCAACCCAACCTTCTTTTAAACAAAAACTAATTACCCCCTTTTCCTCCACTGTTGGGTCAAGAAACGTGGATACAGTGTTCTGTACCAAAGAGTTGCATGTGGAGACAGATTCAGGTGACGAACTTAACGATGATGACACCATACCGTTATCCCTGGAAGACAAGAACAGAATGTACCTCCCTTGGAAATTTTCAGTTATTATCAAATTATTCGGAAAACGAATTGAGCCACCAATTTAAATCTAAATTGAAAGATCTGTGGAAGGTTTCGGAAGAGTTATTGTTAATCGATTTAGGATTTGACTACTTCATAGTCAAATTTCTCAAGGAAGAAAGTATGCAAAAAGCACTTCACAACGGGCGCTGGTTTATCAATGGTTTCTTTCTGTCAATTAAAAAGTGGCATCTAAATTTTGTTGCCTCTGAGGCAGAAGTCACCTCCTCGGCTATTGGGGTCCGTTTACCAGAACTCCCTACTGAGTTCTATGATACAATTATTTTATCTAAGATTGGAAGCAAGTTGGATCGTCTTCTTAAAATTGATACGTGTACATCTGCAACTTTAAGGGGCAAATACGCTCGTATCTGTGTTGAGGTCCCAATTGGAATACCAGTCAAAACACACATCACTATCGGAAGGCACAAACAAAATCTTTTCTATGAAGGAGCAAATATCTTGTGTAAAACATGTGGCAGATTAGGGCATATTCAACTTAACCGTGCCTATAAGACAACAACTTCACCAACGGAGATCGAGCATGAAAGAAGCACAAAACCTCAACATGGTAGGGAAACCCAAACCCCGCCACTTACAACGAGGATGACACCTGGCAAACTATTGTTTTCCCCAGACGGAGAAATAGAAGTAACTCTAAAGCGACGACCCCCAGTCGTCCACTGCCGGTGAGAAAAGAAACGGAACAAGGTATAAATGTTAAATTATATCATGCCACCACTGGTAAGTATCTTGATTCAAAAACTCTTACTTACAAAGAAAAATCTAATTCTAACTCTTCTTCAAAATCTGTATCATATGCTCACCTTAATTTGATTGCCGTTGACAATCATGAAAATTGTCTGACTAAGCCGCTAACAAGCGACAGTGAAGCCGCTAATCAGGGGAAACTTAACTTAGAGTTAATAAAACCCAAGTTACAATCTAGCAAAACTCTTGTAATTGCCCCTACTCCTAATCAGTCACTTGGTTTTGATAAAATAGAGAGCGCCCAGATTGCTAACATTCACATTTCTAAAAACACTTCTGCCAATGCTCACCATGATAGCCTTGCATCAACTATTATTGGAGACAAAATCATGGACGAAAATTCTTCTTCTGATGTTTCAAACTTAGTCCATACTGGAAAGCAACATAAAGATGTTCACCAAAGTGAAAGCCTAGGTAAATTAACCACTCCCTCTGTAATTTCTTTACCTAATATGTTCGAAACACAACCTGAAACACAAATTCTCACCCCAAAAATAACCATAGACATTCTCGTACAAACTTCACCCAGTTATTCTATATTAATGAACCAAGAGGATTCCATGAGAATGATATCAATTCCATAACCATAAAGAATTCTACTCTTATTTTTAACTTGGTAAATCTACCAATAGTAGTGTTGATAAAAGACCCTTGATATCCTATCAAATTACACAAGGACAATCCACAAGAAGAAGCCTCAAACCTAAGGCTTCAATTGTGGGGCAAATCCTAACCTTTCACACGAACCCAACATCTCCACAATCTTGTGACCCACTCTCAATCTAACACAATAGAGGATCTAGATCAATCTCCCAAACCTTCATCTATTGCAGATTCTCCAAGCAGTTCCACTGTCCCAACAAGTAATCTGGAACCGTCTCACACTTTTTTCCCTTTAAATCCACCAACTCTACATCACTTACTACCAACAAGAGCTCAACTAAGCGTACCAGTGCTGGCGTCAATATCACAAACACCAACACTAGTAGCGACTCAAAAATGAGAGATAAACATAGGATTACAATTCACCGAACTCCTCACTTGCAGAGTTCAAAGCACTCAAATCTTCAGGGGGAACCAAGGAAAAAAGAATGTTTCCATCATGTAAATGAAACCGAGTCGGGGATTATTACTTGTGAGCCCTGTGAACCAAAACAATCCATTAGCCTCAATGAATAGCCACACTAACTTTGTCATATGGAATTGTAGAGGTTCCAATAATTCTTATTTTAGAAGAAATTTTGGATTTATGTTAGATTATCATAAGCCTTGCCTAGTTGCTCTCTTAGAGACCAAGATGGAGAATCACCAAACACTTAGAGATGATTTTCTTTTCACGAATATGATCGAAATGCCAGCTAATGGTCGATTGGGTGGTATGGTTCTTCTTTGGTCTCGTAGACTTATCACTGTTGACAGAATCTCCGTTACTCGACAAGATATTCATGCAATGGTTAAGGTATATTCCTCAACTCAACCCTGGCTATTTTCTGTGATTTATGCTAGTAACTTATTTAATTGTCGCAAAATTCTGTGGGAAAATCTTATAGCTCTTCGTGAAACTTATAATGTTCCTTGGCTCATTGGTGGTGATTTCAACGAGGTGCTCACTGCCAATGATAAATGGGGTGGTAGACAGGTTAATAATAATAGAGCAGACATTTTTTGGTCATGTATAAACAACTGTAACTTATTCGATCTAGGTTTTAAAGGGAGCAAATATACTTGGTCTAATAAACAAACTCGAAATGATTTGATTCTTGAAAGAATTGACAGATGCTTCATTAATGATGATTGGCTTAATATTTTCCCAGACGCTCATGTTAGTCATCTACCTAAAACTTATTCTGATCAAAACCCCTTACTGTTACATCTCCATGGCAATCACATTCCTAGTGCTAGCAAGCCTTTCAGATTTGAAACCATGTGGTGCTCGCATCCTGATCTTGTTAATATTATTAATGACTCCTGGNAGAAATACTGAAAAATTGTCGGGTTCCTCTGTCGTATCACTCTGACCATTATACTTTTCACCACTAGTACCATCCCTCGGAACTAACGACTTATTGTCTCATCCCAAAATTCGAAAATGCGAATAATATAAAGAACTTTAGACCCATCGGCTTTTGCAATACTATCTATAAACTTGTCACAAAAGTTATTGCAAACCGTATTAAACCCCTTTTAGACAAGCTTATCGGTCCCCATCAAGCTAGTTTCCTAAAAAATAGAAGAGTGGCCGACTGTGCAATCATTGTTCAAGAAGTTGTGAACCACTACCAAAAGATGAAAGGTTCAAAAGCTAGCGTGATTCTAAAATTGACCTTGAAAAAACTTTTGATCGATTGGAATGGTCTTTCATACATCGCACTCTCACTTTTTTCAATTCCCTCTGAATCTTATTAAACTTATTATGTCTTGTATTACTTCCTCCACTATGTCTCCTTATCAATGAAAGTAAAACTGAATTTTTTTGCCCTAGTAGAGGCATTAGACAAGGAGACCCCATGTCTCCCTACATCTTTATACTATGCTTAGAAATTCTCTCTAGAAATATCTCTCATGAGGTGGATCTAGGTAATTGGAACCCTATCAAAATTAGTAGAACTGGTCCCAGTTATCCCATCTTTTCTTTACAGATGATCTAACCCTGATGGC
>NW_017686004.1:2774-6495 GCF_001879085.1 Nicotiana attenuata | reverse complement strand
TGTGACCGCGGTAAATGGCTTACGGTGACAGACGAAAGACCCAACAACAACCTACCAATAGAACAACAAATTTGTACATTAATTTTAATTAAAAGCAAACTTATAAAATCAAATTTGAACTAAGTAAAATGATACACTTAACAAAAACTAAAACATACAGCAATGCCCTTGGTTATCCACCTCAAGCAAGCGTCCTTTACCCCACCCAACTGAATTTAACCTGAAATATAAAAAATAATAACACTACCAATGTAAAAGATTTTTGAGTTAACTAAAAATAATATCCAAGGCAGTCAATATATAATAGATCAACAAATTAATACAACTAGAATAAATCAAACAAGGACAGATGATCTGAAAATAAACGATGTTCATACCTTCTTTCGGAAGAAAGACTCTTTGCCCAGCTGTGTATCTTCCGGTTTTGAGTAGCTCCGCCGTCCGGGAACGCTTAGACGTTCTTCTGGCAACTTCTCTGTAGGCAAGCTAGCCATTGAAACTAGTGAAACCAGTACCTTTACACACCTTCAACTGCAGGAAATATGTAGATATTGAACAAAAGTTTCGGATCTACCAGCTTGTTTGAATACCATTCAAAAAAAGAGAAATTCAAAATATCCTTAACTTAACCACCCAACCCCCAATCCATTCATCTTTTTTCCTAGTTAATATTCAAATGCCACACAAAGACAAAGAGAAAATTACATGTATTAGCAGCAGAAACTAAGTGCAAATGAATATGGCTACAATATCTCTCGGATAAGCTTCCGAAACAGAAGTATATTCATATTCAATAGAAAAATACTAACCATTTTTGTATGTCTATGTGTCTACACTTACAAAGCTAAACAAGATGAAAAGATTAGATGAGGTAAAATTTAAAAAAAAAAAAAAAAAACGCTGCTGTTACCTGTGGCTGCGCTAAAATGGTGAAAAAGCTATAAAATTAGGTGTTTTTGAAGGAGTTTACATGGAGTGAAAAAGAGGTATATAATGGGGGATTTTTCTGAAGGTCTGAGAATGAGTGGGAATAATGTGGTCAGAGGCTGTTAGAGAAATGGGAGTGGCGTCTCTACGTCTGAATTTTGGGAGCTACCACTCAGAGCAAATAGGTACAGGTTGTAGTACGATTGTGTGTATCAGGTGGGTGTGTACGTATATTTTATGCATGTGTGTTACTGTTTTATTGGATAAAGAATTAAGGGTATTTTCGTCTCTTTAGGAAATTAGAGAATTTCATGTAAAATATTGGAAATCAATATTCTTGTTCTTGTTTGTGATCCTATAGTGGTAAAGTTATAAACTTCTTCTCAATTTGAGACAACCAAATATTGTTTTACCATCTCTGTTTCTTTTTTTCGTAATTAAAACTTTTATATACCAAGGAAATATTTACAAGTAATTCAAAAAAAAACCTTACATACATTCCTATACTTTCTATACTTCTCCCCCTTTTTAACACCTTACTGTTTCTTTGTTATTGCCAATCTATTACACTGAGTATCAGTCTAATCTACTTAATGCTTTTTCCACATGTTTGTTGCTTCGACAGTGTATTTCCTGTATAATCAGCTTGCCAATTATCTTCCATCGTGTCGCTTTATCTTGAAAAATTATGTTATTTCTCTCTTGCCACACATAGTAAACACATGCTGCTAGTATCATTTTGTATAGCTCTGATTGTGCAGTTTTTCTCCTCGTCCATTTTTCTGCCCATGTTAGCTCCTCTGTCCATCCATATACTGGTCTGATTATGCATTTCCATGCTAGCAGATTCTCCCACAACTTTGCTGCATATGGACACTCAAAAAATAAGTGTTGGATAGTTTTATTTGTTTGTTTGCACATCACATATTCTTGGTCCACTTGTATTCCCCATTTTTGCAATCTGTCTTTAGTGTATAGCTTACCATATGCTACCAGTATTAGCATGAAGATCCACGCGGGGCAGCCTGCATTATTACATACCATCTCAGTTTTATTCATGTTTCATCATTAAAGTGGAAAAAGAGTTTTATGTGGTTTTCGTAACAGCTCATAGAAGAAGGAGAATGTTTAATGTTGATAAAATAAGAAGGCAAAAGGAACATCATTATTATCTCTAAAATATATTTCCTCCGTTCATTTTTACTTGTCCAATATTCTAAATATAAATTTTCACTTCTACTTGTCACATTTAACATATCAAGAGAAGATAATTTCTTTTTTCATGTTATAACACCCACAATATTAGTTAAATATGCATCAATTAATATGGGTATTATGCTAAATTATGCGCTTTTTTCTTTTATAAAACTGCCCATTAATACCTGGGTCGGGATATATTCATCTTCTGACAAAAACCATGTTTGGAGGGGGCTTGGCCTAACCTCAATTACAATGCATTGCTTACTGTAAACTTAACCAGTAAGATATAGATGAGGAGGGGGTTTATGGACAAAAATAAATTTATTATCCCCTCGTTTTCCTATGTTTAACTAACAAAAAAATTACATTTTTCATATCTAATACTAAAAGTGGGCATTTGCCATTTATCCATCACGAAGAGTCCTTTAGCACCTTTAGGCATTGGAGGAATAGTTAGAAATGAGCATGGTGATTTTATCATGGCATTCTCTATTCCTTTACAATGCAACAATAGCAATGCATTGTAATTATGCACTTTATTTATTATTTCTTAAAAGGTGTGCAAAATCCATAGTAGACAAGTAAAAGTGAACGGAGGAAGTAAGAGTTTAAGTTTTTACATTGTCATCATAAAATATTAATACAATGAAGACGTATACAAGATAGTTACAAGTAAATATTATGAGAAACTTTAATTCGTATAAAAATGATATGTAACCTGCAATGGCATATGTTAAATTATAAAGATAATGTAAAAAAGAATTTACAACTTAAATCCAAATATAATGAATAATAACGCATGTTAGTTACCATCGTTAGAAGATTGCCAATTAATATTTGTGACCAAATTTATCTGTTATTATCAAATATCAACTGATTGTTATAAAATTTACTCCCCTATTTCAAAAAGAATTAACCTTTTTGATTAGGTACAAAGTTTAAGAAAGAATAAATTTTTTTGAAACTCGTAATTTTAAATAATCATAGTGTATAGGGTCAAATTTGACCCTCAGCATCTCTACGCCAGTGGGTACGCCCAGTGAGTGTACGCCAACTAACGTAGCGGGTACGACTCGGCCGTGGGGACAAAAGCGGCATCCTTTAGGACTCAGTGTCTTCACTAGGGAGACGTTACCTGTCTTTGTAACTTTTTGATTCTTTCGAGGAGGGTCTCTTATTATATAAAGGAGCCCCTCGCATTGTAAAAGGGGGCATCTGATCTAATGCAACTCTCTCATTTTTCTGGCTTTCTCTCTCTATCTCTACTTCAAACGAACGTATCTTATTGAGTTCATACTGTCTCTTTACAATACTAGATCTACAACAATATTATCATCTTTGCATCTCTAGGATTATTATATTTGATTACGATTTACCCTTTTCCTATTTCTGATTGTTTTTTAGCTTACAAAGTATATTGTTAACTTTTGAGCCAAACAATTTGGCGCCGTCTGTGGGGATTTCGAGAATCAAAACCATAGTATCCACCTAGAGATCAACCATCTACCATTCTCTACACCACCAAAAATAGAAAATGGCCGAAAATAACACAAGATCGAAAGCTATATTGGGTGTCACTACCAATCTCCTTGGC
>NW_017686004.1:0-774 GCF_001879085.1 Nicotiana attenuata | reverse complement strand
CATGGGGAGATTCAGATCGAGGCGAGCCACGCACCGCACAAGAATGCTACAAAATAGCCCAAGACCGCGCCCACACCCAACAGCTAAAGGGGGCGAGCGCGGAGGCATAGCAATTAGCCATGTCGGGGACTAAGGCAACCCGACAACGGACGCCATCAAAGACCCCGACGTCGTGGAAGCCTGTAAAGCAACGGTCGAAGATCTCGACCCAGTCCAATTGGACGAAACCGATCTTACGAAGAAAGCCTATATCGGGCAAGGTCTCGCCAACCCAAGTAAGTATTGTGAATTCTTAACTAACCATGCAGATTTGTTCGCCTTTTCCCATTCAGATATGCCGGGAATCCCGCGAGACATCGCCACCCACAAGCTGAATGTCGATCCACTACATCCGCCCGTGCGACAGATGAGGAGAAAATTCAACGCCGCTATCAATGAAGCGGTCAGTAAGGAAGTAGACGAGCTACTGGCCAACGGCTCCATCAGAGAATCAAAGTACCCCGAGTGGGTCGCCAATGTTGTCATGGTCAAAAAGAAAAATGGGATGTGGAGAATGTGTGTGGATTTCACTGATCTGAACAAGGCATGCCCAAAGGATTCATTCCCACTACCCCACATCGACCAACTGATCGACGCCACTGCAGGACATGAACTACTGAGCTTCCTAGACGCCTACTCCGGCTACAATCAAATCATGATGGCCGAGGAGGACCAAGAGAAGACAACTTTCATCACCCACCAAGGGACTTACTGCTACAAGGTAATGCCCTTCGG
>NW_017686003.1:2248-4748 GCF_001879085.1 Nicotiana attenuata | reverse complement strand
CCGGTAGACTTCGAGGTGACCTTCCAGGTGTTGGACATGGATACATCTTACAACTTCCTTCTGGGGAGGCCTTGGATCCATGCTGCAGGAGCTGTGCCCTCCACTCTCCACCAAATGGTAAAATTCGAGTATGAAGGTCAGGAAATCGTGGTCCACGGAGAAGACGAGCAATCTATCTATCGTGATCCATCTATCCCATGTTTGGAGGCAAGGGAAGGAAGTGAGCATATTGTTTACCAAGCCTTTGAGATTGTGGTAGCAGATCAGCACGAGGAAGGAAATCCTTGTCCTCAGCCTTTCCTGTCTAACGCTTCAATCATGGTGGCCAGAGAAATGATTAGACATGGTTTCAGGCCAGGAAAAGGGTTGGGAAAAGCCTTACAAGGAATATCTGAGCCAGTAACTCTACCCGCAACAGAAAAGTTCTTCGGAGTAGGCTTCCACCCTATCCCAGATGATGAAAAATGGGCTGAAGAAAGAAAGAAAGAAGGATGGGTTCTGCCACAGCCATTGCCATATCTCTACGATACTTTTGTCAAGACCAAGTATGGCAAAGAAAAGGATGATGAGTTATTCACAGTTGAGGAAATCGAAGACATATGTGGAGCTATGAGAGAAATGCTTTATGAAACCAACATGGTTCAGTTAGGAGAAGGGACTAGCACCGCTGAAATGCTCTATATGGGACCAGATGCTAAACTCCAAAACTGGAAGGCTACGCCATTCCCGATTAGGCGGGAGTCCCGGTAGACTAGCCCTGCCACCTTTTCTACATCTCAAGTTATTTCAGGGTGTAGCTCGGGTGTCTTTTTAGTTTCATGTCTTTTAAATTCTTGAATGTAAACCCTGTTATCTTTCCAATTCCAAGAAATGAAATCAATATTTCATCGTCCATCTTTCTTTTCTTTCTAATTTTGGATTGTTTTTCCTTTTTTATCTTTTCCTTTCAGTTATAATAATGCAGCTTTAAATAACATGACATGCTTGCGGACTCCATGCCCGGACTCAAACACGCTGTTTAATTGTGAAATAATGAATCAAGAACTGGAATATGATGAGGAAGAGGCTTTTAGGGAGATCAACCGAGAAGTGGAACAATTTGAGAACAAACCTAAGCCAAACCTGAACGACACTGAACCGGTTAATTTGGGAACGGCCGAAGAAATAAGGGAAACCAAAATAAGCATTCACACAGATCAACACACTCGAGATGCAATAATCCAGCTCCTGTTCGAATTTAAAGATGTGTTTGCTTGGTCGTATGACGACATGCCAGGACTAAGTATGGACCTAGTGGTGCACAAATTGCCGATCTACCCCGATTGTCCTCCAGTACAACAAAAGCAAAGGAAGTTCAAAACTGATATCAGTGATAAGATCAAAGAAGAAGTCACAAAACAGTTAAAGGCGGGGGTAATTCGAGTGGTCCGATATACCACGTGGTTGGCCAATGTGGTTCCAGTACCAAAGAAAGACGGGAAAACCCGGGTGTGTGTAGATTACCGAGATTTGAACAGGGCAAGTCCCAAAGATAATTTCCCGTTACCTAACATTCACATCCTTGTTGATAACTGCGCCAAACATGAAATACAGTCTTTCGTGGACTGTTACGCAGGATATCACCAAGTGTTGATGGATGAAGAGGATGCCGAAAAGACAGCTTTCACTACACCATGGGGAACCTACTGTTATCGGGTCATGCCGTTTGGGCTGAAGAATGCTGGAGCAACTTATATGAGGGCCATGACCACCATCTTCCACGATATGATGCATCAAGAAATAGAGGTGTATGTGGATGATGTAATCGTTAAGTCACGAACTCAGAACGATCACGTTCGAGATTTGAGAAAGTTCTTTGAACGGTTGTGCAAGTATGATCTGAAGTTGAATCCAGCTAAATGTGCTTTCGGAGTCCCATCGGGCAAGCTCTTGGGTTTCATAGTCAGCAGGAGAGGCATTGAGTTGGATCCAACAAAGATAAAGGCCATTCGAGATTTACCTCCTCCAAGAACTAAGAAGGA
Organism: Nicotiana attenuata; assembly: GCF_001879085.1. Lineage (NCBI taxonomy): Eukaryota > Viridiplantae > Streptophyta > Magnoliopsida > Solanales > Solanaceae > Nicotiana > Nicotiana attenuata. The sequence continues at coordinate 2,727 of NW_017686003.1, read as the reverse complement.
GGTGATGAGTTTATTGGGCAGGTTAAACTATATCAGTCGGTTCATCGCTCAATTGACTACCACCTGTGAGCCTATATTCAAGTTATTGAAGAAAGATGCGGCTATCAAGTGGACGTCTGAATGTCAAGAGGCCTTCGATAAAATCAAGGAATATTTTTCAAATCCTCCAGTATTGGTCCCACCAGAGCAGGGACGACCTCTTTTCTTGTATCTGACAGTGTTGGAAAATTCTTTTGGCTGTGTCCTCGGTCAGCATGACATAACTGGGAGGAAAGAGCAGGCAATTTACTATCTGAGCAAGAAGTTTATTGGCTACGAGGCCAAATACACCTTGTTGGAAAGAACATGCTGCGCTCTGACGTGGGTTGCCCAAAAGCTGAGACATTATCTTCAAGCCCATACTACCTATCTAATAACCAGGTTGGATCCTTTGAAATACATATTCCAGAAACCGATGCCCACGGGGAGGTTGGCAAAAC
>NW_017686003.1:0-2084 GCF_001879085.1 Nicotiana attenuata | reverse complement strand
AACGATAAATGAAACATACTATAAATCGTAACCATTTCTCATATCAACCATCCATGAAGCCGCTTCCCCTTTGACTAATACCACAATAGATTTCTGGGCTGAACCTCAATATTATCCTTCTAACAAGCTGAAATCAAATCTGTCCGTATTCATTAATGACTCCAACGATCACCTCGAATCCAACACACCACTCTGGTTACATGACACCTCAATGCAGGCCTAAGACACAACTTGCATAATACACACACCAATGAGGAACGGTCTGAACATACCCAAATCAGGACAAATGACTCAACCGAAAGAGCTGTACCTCAAGCTCATCAACACCATTACAACACAAGGCTGAGACCCCGTCTCACATCATAGAAATAGAGTACCTGAATCTACCCCAAAAGGTCATATCTCCACGTAGCCTCGCTACAATGCGCGATCCTGTCCAAACACTGCTGCACATGAAACACCTCAAGTCACTATGCTCGAAATAGACAGCCACGCACAATTTGATGTCTGGAACCCAAGCAATTCATTACAGCCACGGTGAAACAGATAACATACGACACGCGACCCGATAGGTCATAGCCAACACTCCATTTACCGAGCAACACTCTGGAACCCAAGCAATTCATTACACCCACGGTGAAACAGATAACATACGACACGCAACCCGATAGGTCATAGCCAACACTCCATTTACCGAGCAACACTCAATTACTCTTCCCGCTCGACTTTCTCAAGGGCAGAGGCCTTTGGTGTCCCCTCCAGTCAAGAATTGGGGCCTCACAATCACTAGCCAATATGCTTTTCTCTCATGCCTTTCTTCGTTCATGGTTGGATATTCTGGTGTCCTAGGCGTAGAGGAACCATGAATCCTCAATAGAACCGCACCACATGTGCCCATATCCAACAAATCATGATGTCTCAACACCGAAAAGCAACTCATAGCTCTCCTTAGATCACTAGCAAGCTCAATAACGATCGAATCAACCTACCCTCATCAACATAATTCGGGGCCAACCAAGCTAACTCAAGATAAAAAACATAGCCACATCGGCGTGCCCACGAACTCAACACCAAGAAGCCTGAAGCTGCTCCTTTCACTACTATAACTCCTGTCGGAGCCTTACGATACAGTGCCCGGCACCAAATCAGTACCGAATCCCCAATCTCACCCGGCGACATGCCCGGCCACAAGAAACGTATCCGAAAAAGTCATCAATACCGGAACTGAATCAATGGTAGAAACCTCTGCACTGACATCCATCACGAATGCCCTATTAAGAAAAGCAATCCTTCTCAGCCGTCCGCTGCATCTTTTGAAGTACATACCACTCTGCAAGAACATAATCCAATGCACCTTGCCGCTCAACCCGTGGCATTTCCGGCCTAGCCCATAGCACAATAGTCTAGAATAACCCAACACTGAGACAACCAGCCTACAATCCAATATCATATCCAAAATTTGGCATACCAAGCAAAGAAAGATCTACTCGGACCTCTAATTCCCAATAACCGCTAGACGGTGCCGATGCACACGATTTACAACAACTGCATAGCCTGAACACGAGAACTCCTAGTCTCCAACTCCATATAGCACACAAATCACTATATCTGATCCCAAATTGCGTCGTACGAATACATATCACACCTCAAGTACCCAATCATCCCACGAAAGGTATTCTAAAGTTTCCCTGTGCCATCAAACAAACTCAGATATCAACAGTCGATCCTAAATGCCGCAACACTACCAAAGTATTATCAGTTTACATCACATTGCCCTTTTACTGGAGCATATACCCCCGTCGAATCACTATGGTTGGCAATACCATTTTCCTTAATCATTTGAAGATCGATTCTTTAATCACCTGCAGCTGCCCGTGCTGCTTAAGAATTTAATGACTTTCCATATGAACAGAACCGTAACCTTACACACACAAATCCCAATCCTCCACCACATATCGCATATACCATACCACACTAGTATAACATGAGAACTCCATCTCCCTTCCTAGCCACAAACATCTACGTACTCCACTAGTCAAGAACTCTCCATCAATCCCATCATGAAGAGAAATCATTACACATTC
>NW_017686002.1:5886-6497 GCF_001879085.1 Nicotiana attenuata | reverse complement strand
GAGGGCGGGGGGGGGAAGCCTCGAAATCACCTCGATTTTAGCCTTGTCTACCTCAATCCCATGCTTAGAAATCTTGTGACCCAACACTATACCTTCTTCAACCATAAAATAGCATTTTTCCCAATTGAGAACCAGATTAGTTTCTTCACATCGGGCCAAGACTCTATCGAAATTTACCAAGCACTCTTCAAAGGAATCACCAACCACACTAAAATCATCCATAAAGACCTCCAATATGTCTTTCACCATGTCGGTGAAAATAGCCATCATGCAACGTTGGAAGGTCGCCGGAGCATTGCACAACCCGAACGGCATCCGAGAGAAAGCAAATGTACCATATGGGCATGTAAAAGTGGTCTTCTCTTGGTCCTCCGGGGCAATTAGAATTTGATTATAGCCCGAATACCCATCCAAAAAGCAATAGAAAGCTCGCCCCGCAAGGCGATCAAGCATTTGATCGAGGAATGGCAAGGGAAAAGTGAAATTTGGTTGAAATCGGGCGTCGTTTGACGTGTTTCGGACATAAATATCTAAAATTGGAAGTTTAAGAAGTTAGAATGAAAAATGATGATTTTGAGGTTTGATTCCTCGTTTATGATGTTGTTTTGGCG
>NW_017686002.1:0-1486 GCF_001879085.1 Nicotiana attenuata | reverse complement strand
CACAAAGTCGAATGCGGCCGCACTAGGCCTTTTTGCCCTCAGTTTGCCTTGTCTTTGATACTTGAGCAGGTTTCACTCCCTTTGAGCCGATCTTTGACATTTTGTCACTTTGTCGATCAAACCTGCAATCAAGCACACTTATGAGCCTTTTGGGACTATTTTATAACAATTTATAACCAAAGCGTAAGCAAGAAGGAGTATAAAACATGGCAAAATCCCTAGTTATCAGCGGCTCCCGGTACTAGAGGCAAAAGTTGAAATGATGGATGAGCCTGAGGTGTGGTTACAGCAAACCGAGCAAGATAAAATTGCACACAGCCAAAAGTCTGCCTAATTGCACGAAGACCTTAGAGAGGCCAAGGCTAAGTGGGTCGAGCTTCAAGATGCTGTAACTGCTGCTGCCGAGCGCGAGTCTGCCTTTGAGGAGCAAATTAATAATTTAAAGGCCAACTTGCGCTCCAAAACCAAGGAGGCCAATGCTGACAAGTAGAAGAGGGCCAAAATGGAAGAGAGGCTCAAATGGGTCATGGAGCAAAATCAGCTTCACTCAACTAGCAATGTTGATCTTGATTCCCGGCTCAGCGCAACGAAGGCAGAAAGAGAAGATCTTTAGGCTGAAGTTAATAAGCTCCGAGCAAAACTCTAGGATCAAGAAGATTCTCTCATCTTCGAGAAGACCTATGTCAACCATAGCTGCTTTATTTTGGTACCAACAATTAAGAATTCGTTTCCCCTACTTGCTGCGTACAAAAACTAAATCACAAGCTTCTAGATAAAAAACGAGCAGTTCTAGTAAGATTTGTAATATGAATACCCTTACGCTTTGCAGAGATATAAGGCGCCATTTTTAGGCGCAACCGGCAAGAAAACCTCGCCCGATAGAGCTCGACTTCAACGTTGCAGTTCCAAGCATAGTGGTCACCACAAGTGAAGACGGGAATTCCGGGTGGCTCGGACCTATTCGAGCAAAACCCCTCCAAGGAAACCGTGTCCCACCACGAGAGTCACAAAGTGCTCGGAGTTACAGACCCAAGAGAGCAGCAACTACGCCATCCAACAAAGGTGATCACAAAGCATCGCCAAGCAAGCGAACCCGGATCCAGCTCAACGGACAAGGGGAAATCGAACAAAGCAGAGTCGGTAAGTTGTGGCATATCGTCATAACCGCAAAAAGGATGGCGGCACCCCGCTAAGATCTGTAGAGCGTAGAGTGCAAGTGCCCGTTGCCAGAAAGGGACGATCTCGGGGAATACTCCCTAAGGACACCCTCTCGCTCGAGGAAAAAGACGCTGAGATTCCACCTCGGCATCACATTAACGTATTGGTAATCCCTCCTTTCGTTCGAGCTCATTTTCAAATAAAACATACATTAATGATTACAGGTGTGTCAGCCAAAGTTGTACCGACAATGTCGGGCCAAATCCAATATGACAATCCGGACCAATGTCGCCCTCATGCCGGACCGCTAATATGTTCCCAATGGCGG
>NW_017686001.1:0-6497 GCF_001879085.1 Nicotiana attenuata | reverse complement strand
GATGTGTTCCTGCAGACCTGCCGGGCATGCCACCGGACAGGGATATTGATTTTGGTATTGATCTGGTGCCGGGCACTCAACCCATTTCTATTCCACCGTATCGTATGGCACCAACGGAGTTGAACGAATTAAAGGAGCAGCTTCAGGAACTCCTTGACAAGGGGTCATTCGGCCTAGTGTGTCACCTTAGGGTGCGCCGGTTCTTTTTGAGAAGAAGAAGGATGGCACAATGAGGATGTGTATTGATTACAGACAGTTGAACAAATTAAAAATTAAGAACAAGTATCCTTTGCCTCGTATCGATGATTTGTTCGACCAGCTTCAGGGAGTGAGGGTGTTCTCCAAGATTGATCTCCGTTCGGTTTATCACCAGTTGAATATCAGGGACTCGGATATTCTTAAGACAACTTTTAGGACCCGATATGGAAATTATGAGTTCTTGGTGATGTCTTTTGGGCTGACCAATGCCCCAGCAGCATTCATGCATTTGATGAACAACGTGTTCCGACCATATCTCGACTCGTTCTTTATTGTTTTCATTGATGATATTCTGGTATACTCGCGTAGTCAGGAGGAGCACGCGGAGCATTTGAGAGTGGTGTTGCGGAGATTGAGAAAGGAGAAGCTTTATGCAAAGTTCTCCAAATGTGAGTTTTGGCTAAGTTCAGTGGCTTTCTTGGGGCACGTGGTGTCCAACAAGGGTATTCAGGTTGACCCGAAGAAGACAGAGGCGGTTCAGAGTTGGCACAGACCGTCCTCAGCTACAAAGATTTGCAGCTTCCTTGGTTTGGCGGGTTATTACCGCCGGTTTGTTCAGGGATTTTCATCAATTGCATCGCCCTTGACCAAGTTAACTCAGAAGGGTGCTCCATTTCAGTGGTCTGATGAGTGTGAGGAGAGCTTCCAGAAGCTCAAGACTGCCTTGACCACAACTCTAATGTTAGTGTTGCCATCAACTTCAGGTTCTTATACCGTGTATTGTGATGCTTCGAGAGTTGGCATTGGGTGCGTTTTGATGCATGAGGGTAGAGTAATTGCTTATGCTTCTCGACAGTTGAAGCCCCATGAGAAGAACTACCCTGTTTATGATTTGGAGTTGGCTGCCATTGTACACGCGTTGAAGATTTGGAGGCATTATTTGTATGATGTGTCTTGTGATATGTTTACTGATCATCGTTGCCTCCAGCACTTGTTCAAGCAGAAGGATCTCAATTTGAGACAGCGGAGGTGGTTGGAGTTGCTAAAGGATTATGACATTACTATCTTGTATCACCCGGGGAAGGCCAATGTGGTGGCCGATGCTTTGAGCCGGAAGGTGGTGAGTATGGGGAGTTTGGCATATATTCCAGTTGGGGAGAGACCTCTTGCAGTTGATGTTCAGGCCTTGGCCAATCGGTTCATGAGGTTGGATATTTCGGAGCCCAGTCGGGTATTGGCTTGTGTGATTTCTCGGTTTTCCTTATATGACTGCATCAGAGAGCGCCAATATGATGATCCTCATTTGTTTGTCCTTATCACAGAGTTCAGCATGATGATGCCAGAGATGTGACTATCGGTAATGATGGGGTGATGAGGATGCAGGGCCGGATATGTGTGCCCAATGTAGATGGGCTTCGGGAGTTTATTTTGGAGGAGGCCCATAGGTCACAGTATTCCATTCATGCGGGTGCCGCGAAGATGTGTCAGGATCTGAGACAGCATTATTGGTGGAGGAGAATGAAGAAAGACATTGTGGGATTTGTAGCTCGGTGCCTCAATTGTCAGCAGGTGAAATATGAGCACCAGAGATCGGGTGGCTTGCTTCAGCGGATGGATATTCCAGAATGGAAGTGGAAGCGGATCACCATGGACTTTGTAGTTGGGCTTCCACGGACATTGAAGAAGTTCGATGCTATTTGGGTGATTGTGAATCGGCTGACGAAGTCCGCGCACTTCATTCCTATAGGTACCACCTATTCTTCAGATCGGTTGGCAGAGATATATATCCGGGAGATTGTTCTTTGCATGCTATCCCAGTTTCCATCATTTCAGATTGGGGACACTCAGTTTACTTCACAGTTTTGGAGGTCTGTACAGCGAGAGTTGGATACCCAGCTTGAGTTGAGCACAACTTTTCACCCTCAGACGGACGGGCAGTCTGAGCGCACTATTCAGACATTGGAGGACATGTTGCGCGCTTGTGTCATTGATTTTGGAGGGTCATGGGATCAATTTCTACCGCTCGCAGAGTTTGCTTATAACAACAACTACCAGTCGAGTATTCAGATGGCCCCATATGAGGCTTTGTATGGGAGGCGGTGTAGATCTCCAGTTGGTTGGTTTGAGCCGGGCGAGGCTAGGCTATTGGGTACAGATTTGATGCAGGATGCTTTAGACAAGGTAAAGGTGATTCAGGAGAGGCTTCGTACAGCGCAGTCAAGACAAAAGAGCTATGCTGACAAGAAGGTTCGGGTTGTGTCCTACATGGTTGGTGAGAAGGTTCTGTTGAAGGTTTCACCCATGAAGGGTGTTATGAGATTTGGGAAGAAGGGTAAATTGAGTCATCGGTTCATTGGGTCTTTTGAGGTACTTCGAAGGATTGGGGAGGTGGCTTATGAGCTTGCTTTGCCACCTAGCTTGTCGAGTGTACATCCGGTATATCATGTTTTTATTCTCCGGAAGTATATTGGGGATCTGACTCATGTTCTGGATTTCAGCACGGTTCAGTTAGATGGTGATCTGACTTATGATGTGGAGCCAACAGCTATTTTGGAGCGTCAGGTTCAAAAGTTGAGATCAAAGGATATAGCTTCGGTGAAAGTGCAGTGGAGAGGTCGGCCCGTGGAGGAGGCTACCTGGGAGACCGAGCAGGAGATGCGGAGCAGATATCCTCACATGTTTGAGGCTTCAGGTATGTTTCTTGACTCGTTCGAGGACGAACGTTTGTCTAAGAGGGGGAGGATGTAACGACCCGGCTGGTCGTTTCATGAGTTACCGCTCCGTTTCCCCTCTTATTGCTTTGTTTATCTGTTCTATGTATGATTGGGTTGGTTGGCTCGGGTTCGGAAAGGTGTTGGTAAGGTCTGAGACACTTAGTCTCTTTTGAGGAAGCTTAAGTTAAAAAAAAAGTCAACCAGATGTTGACTTATGTGTTAAAGGGCTCGGATATGAGTTCCGATGGTTCAGATAGCTTCGGGAGGTGATTTGAGACTTAGGAGTGTGATCGGAATGTGTTTTGGAGGTCCATAGTAGATTTAGGTTTGAATTGGCGAAAGTGGAATTTTGGCGTTTTCCGGTTGATATGTGAGATTTTGATATAGGGGTCGGAATGGAATTCCGTGAGTTGCAGTAGGACCGTTGTGTCATTTTTGGGATGTGTGTGCAAAATTTCAGGTCATTCGAACGTGGTTTGGTAGACTTTTTGATCAAAAGCGTAATTCGGAAGATTTTGAGAACCTTAGGCTTGAATCCAATGTGTTTTGGTTGATTTGATGTTGTTTGAGGTGTTTTGAAGATCGATATAAGTTTGGAAGGTAGTATAAGACTTGTTGGTGCTTTTGGTTGAGGTCCAGGGGGCCTCGGGATGATTTCGGGTGGTAGACGGAAGATTTGGAGTTGAGTTGGGAAGTTGAAGCCATTTTGTTGCTGTCATAACCGCATCTGCGGTTGAAGGATCGCAGGTGCGACCCCGCAGATGCGGAAGACCAGTCGCAGAAGTGGAAAGAGCCTAGGAAGGCAGGAACCCAGAAGCGGTTGAGGAACCGTACCTGCGATGGCGCATGTGCGGATTGTGCATCGCAGATGCGGATATTGGCCCATAAGTGAAAACCGCAGATGCGGTGTCTTGGACCGCAAAAGCGGTACCGCAGATGCGGTGGATGGACCGCAGGTGCGAAAAGCCTGGGTTAGAATGTATATAATTTTTCCTTCGCGATTTTCTGAGGTTTCACCATTTCTAAACGCGATTTCTGGAGCTTTTGGGCGATTTTGATGAGGGAATTCAAGGAGACTTCACTGGGGTAAGGTTTTGGATCATAAAAACTCGTTTCTATGGTATTATTTCTCGGACTAGAGCTGTAATTATGGAAATTAAGGGTTAAATATGGAGGAAACTAGGGCTTGGGAACTTAGGCCTTTGATTAAGGATTTGAAGGACCATTTGTGGTCGAATTTCTGAACTTTTGATATGTATGAACTCGTGGGGAGATAAGGAGTCTAATGATGTAAAATTTATCGAATTCCGAGACCTGGGCCCGGGGGTCGGGTTCGGTTAATTTCAGGATTCGCGTTTTTTTTTATTTTTTTTCGAGTGGGCTTTGTTCCCTTAGCATATTTTGATGGTTATGTTCTGATTTTGCCTAGATTTGGAGCATCCGGAGGCCGATTCGAGGGGCAAAGGCATCGCGAGCTAGAGTTTGGGCCGGATTGAGGTGAGTAATGATTGTAAATGTTGTCCTTAGGGTATGAAACCCCGTATTTCACATCGTTGTGCTATATTGAAGTGACACACACGCTAGATGACGAGTGCGGGGTCGTGCACCATTGGGGATTGTGACTTAGTCCATTCCGAATGACTGTTTTACCGCGTATTTATTTGAAAACTGTTTGCTATCATCATTTTTTGGGCTGAATGCCATATTTGGGCCTAGTGCCAACTAATTGGACCCTTAGGTGATTTTTACTGCTATTTCCTCATTGTTTTGACTGTACACTTGTACTCAGTCATGTTATATTCTACTGTTTTCATAACTCAGCCATCTTTACTCTGTTTGAACACCTTAAATGATATTTTAAATCATATTTTGGGCCGAGCATCATGTTTTACTGTTGCCCGAGTGGCTTATGAGATTCTGACTGAGTAAGGCCGAGGGCCTATGTTGTGAGGACACTTTTGGGTCGGGCTGCACGCTGCAGCAGTGATACACTGATTATGATTATGAGGCCGAGGGCCTGAGATTGTACGCCACGAGGTGGCTCGTTGATATAAGGCCGAGGGCCTAGTGATTATGCCACGAGATGGCTTGATATTGCGCTTGGGCCGTAAGGGGCCCCTCCCGGAGTCTGTACACCCCCAGTGAGCGCGGGTACCCATTGTGATATGAGATATAGCCCGAGGGGCTGGTTTTGTTCTATTGTTATTGCCTGAGGGGCTGATTCTGTAGTTATTGTGCTCGAGGGGCGGTTTTTATGTGTTTATCTTTTCTAGCTGCCTTTCATTTACGTGTTTAACTGCTAAAAGGTGTTTTATGAGATTTCACTATTTTATTATACTTTACTGGTTTTATTCTGCTTCTTTATAGCATGTTGTTGTGACTTTACGTGATTTCTTATCGCTCAGTCTTCATTTATTGTTATTACTCACTGAGTTGGAGTACTCACTTTACTCACTGCACCCTGTGTGTAGATTCAGGCGCTTCAGGTCCTGCTAGCGAGGGTTGATAGCTTCCAGCAGATTTGCGGAGTCCACTAGGTAGCTGCTCGGCATTCGCAGCCCAGTGTTTCTCCCTCTTATCATTGTTTCTTTTTCCTAGTACCGGATTTTGTAATAGATTGTGTAGTCCTTTTTCCATATTTCGAGACTCATGTTAGATGCTCATGACTGGTGACACCCGATGTCGGGCTGTGTTGGTTGTTTTCCACAAATTATACTGATTCACTTATATTTTGGGATTATTAGCATGTTAATGACTTAAATTATGTTATTATGATTGTTTAAGATGAATTAGGAGTTGTGTCGGCTGGCCTTGTCTTTACGAGAGCCGCCATCACGACCAGGTCTGGGTTTAGGGTCGTGACACGTGCAATCGTGTAATATCAATCTTTTGGTGTTGTCTCTAGCTTATATTCTACATGATGGATAAAAACGAAGTCTCAGAAAAATAATATATTATTTTATGGAATGTCTACATATTTATCGGGATAATTCGTGACTAAAAGTTAGGGATGGCATCGTCTTGTTGCATGTCACGACCCAAAATCCACTAAGGGTCGTGATGGCGCCGGACACTGCTGTCAGGCAAGCCAACCAAGTTACTTAATCAAATTCTCGTTTTAATACTTCTGAAATCTATGATTTTCCTTCAAGTTTAGCAATATTAAAGAATATAGTCTCAAATCAAATTTAAATGATAAGCAATAAATACAATACTTCAAACCATCCCAGAACCCGGTGTCACAAGTGCATGAGCATCTACTGATAAGGAAATAAAATACAACATCCGTCCGGAATACAATGGGCAGGAAATAAATACAATGTACTGAAGAGGGCTATACTAGCTGCGGACCGCCTCGAATAATGCAACTCACCTAGCCCCCAAATCATCCGCGCTGCTACGCCCAGTGGCTGCTAGAGATAAATATACCTATGCAACAAAAATGCACAGAAGTGTAGTATGAGCACGTAATCAACGTGTACTCAATGAGTATCCCGCCTAATCTCGAAGAAGTAGAGACGAGGTGGTCGACTTTGACACTTACTAGAGGTCCAATAATAATATACTAAATGTGTGAGGAAGTCA
>NW_017686000.1:4812-6498 GCF_001879085.1 Nicotiana attenuata | reverse complement strand
AGGTCACGAGTTCGAGCCGTGCAAATAATTTTTTGTTAGAAATGCAGGATAAGGTTGCGTATATAATCAAACGCTCTTCCTCTCTCCTCTCTCTAGGCGATTTCCATGGTGACTAGGGCAGCCATGGATGCGCCTCTCTCTCCCCAGGCCTTTGGCTGTGGGAGAGCCACAAATAAACCCTAAAGAGAGCACCCCAAACCCTAGTAATCATCAAACATACGCTGCCAGCCTTCATCTAAACAAAAGCAGCCAATATTTTGAATCAATCACAGTTAAAACCTATCGAGTTACTTCATGGAATTCCAACGATTCAGTTTACAATGGATGAACGGGTTGAATTTGCAAAAGATGAGGGACTACATCAAGCTATTGTGGTGAATCTATCTTCAAACGTTCCAGATGTATCAACATTAAGAAGCGTACTGCCAAAAGCTTTTGGAATCAAAGGACATGTCTTGATCGGCCAACTTGCACCTAGACAGTTGCTTCTTAGGATTGATCAACATGAAGATTTTGTTAATTCACTTGCAAGGTCAGTCAACTACTTTAATCACAATGGGAAGGAGCACCAAATTAGAGTATTTCCATGGTCTATAGGTTTTAATGCAAAGGAGGAAACGACGAAGGCAGTGGTTTGGATTTCGTTGCCGAATCTGCCGACGGAGCTGTTTGCTAAGAAGGCTTTGTTGTCCATAGCTTCAGCTATTGGCAGGCCCATAGCCATTGATAAAGCTACTTAGATCAAGTCACGTCCTAGTGCTGCAAGAGTTAAAGTGATTCTTGATTTAACGGACAAACTACCTGAGAAGTTGCGTTTGCAATTTGTTGATAAACAAACGGGCAAGATTGTTGAATTCTTTCAAGAATTTGTCTATGATAACTTACCATTGTATTGTAACTGTTGCAAACATCAAGGACATGATGAAAAAACATGTCGCAGGTTAAATAAAAATACAGTAAGTAACGTGCAAGATGCTGAAGAAACTGTTGTGCAAAGGGAAGAGCAAACAGTCATGAGCGATGGAAATTTTGTTGAAAAAATACAAGGGATACGAGGGATTACTTGAATGCTAAGAAGCAACAAAAGTTGGAGCTTATTAAGGCTGCTAAGGTACTAGTTGAAGGTGCATCAGGTGATCGAACTCTGGCTAGAGCTTCTAAGGAAGTGGTTGTGGCCAATGATACCGGTGTGGATATGCAGCCTACTGTTAGAAGTGCTACAGGGACTGTTGTTGCTGTGCAAACAGTCCCAGCTGGTGTTTTTGGTCATGCTACTGGTTTGATTCGAGGTTCTAATGGTAATCAACAACAAGGGGTTACACTGGTTGATGAAGGAGCTGGGCAGGTGACTGTGGACCAACAGACAAATCTGGAGGCTGGGCAAGCTCGTGAGCTGCGGAAAAAACCTGTTGATATTGGTGCATCAAAACGTACAACAGATGTCCCTGCTGCTACAGCTTTGGCAAGGCTTCATAAGGATGTAAATACAGCTGCTGGTGTTTTGAATGCACTTGGAAAATCTGGTGAGCAGGGAATTGGCACTACTGTTTCTCAGAATAGAACTTCTACAACGTTTGATGCATTGGAAAAACCAGTAGGTGCTGTGTGTGAGCATGTGATTTTTGCCCTAAGCAAATTAATTCCAAAAGTTTCGAATAATTGATCTCTTTATTATTTTACAATTTT
>NW_017686000.1:0-2000 GCF_001879085.1 Nicotiana attenuata | reverse complement strand
AACTTAAAGTGATACTAATCTTGAGTGCAAAATCAGAATTCATAAGTTGACGCAGGTGTAAAACTAGGTCTGCAAATCAATTACATCTTACATCAATTGATCAAGCTGGGCTGCTCTAATTCCTGAAGCCCAAACAATTCTGGCCTAGCTGTGTAATTTTATAAGGCAGGCCCAATTGATTTAATACTGGGCCCGTGAACTGTTACGGGCCCAGTCTGCCCAATTCCTGAGTAATGAAACCGAAGCTGTTGGGTGAAAATGGCTTGCTTTACTTATTCAATTCTCAGGCCCAATTGTTTGATATTGTCTTATGGAGTTTTGGGACCTTTCACACATGTTAATTACTCAAGACCTTTTCTTTTATTTTTAGAGATAAATAAAGTGGAAATTGTAGTTTGCTCTAGGTTGGCCTTTAATCAATATGATGAGACGAGCCTCGCCAAACAAAAATGTATAAATTGCGGGGCCCTCATTCAATGTTTAATTAAAATACCTAGACTTCGGGATGGGCCGTTTAGCGAATTTCACGGCTTTCCCCAAAGATAATAACTCGTTAGTCACTTTAGGCGCGTTTTAATAACCTTACTTTCTTAATTACGGGTGCACATTTATGTGACCCAAATCCAAATCTCAACGGAGTCGAAACGTATTAACAATCACGGGTGCACTGGTGCGACGTGGTTCAAGACGCATTTTCACGACGTTGTAATTCTTAAAAAATAAAGATAAAAGCGGTTCACTAATAAAATTCACATAGGCTAGAACATGTTTTGAAATCAGATAAAATCAAATACAACAGTTGAGCGACCGTGCTAGAACCACGGAATCCGGGAATGCCTAACACCTTCACCCGGGTTAACAGAATTCCTTACTCGGATTTCTAGTTCGCGGACTGTTAACAGAGTCATAATTTCCTCGGTTCGGGATTCATCCGGTGACTTGGGACACCATTAATCTCCCAAGTGGCGACTCTGAATTTTAATAATAAATCTCGTTCCGATTGTCACTTCAAGTTGGAAATAACTCCCTTTATTATACCCCTTCCTGGCGAGTGTAGGAAAAAGGAGGTGTGACAGCTCTGGCGACTCTGCTGGGGACAAGAACCCAGAACTTTGGTTCAGGGTTCAGAATTCGAGCTTAGATATATTGTTGTATTTGGCTTTATCTGATTTTCCTACATGTTTCATGCTAAATGTGCAAAATGTTGCTTTTTACCGCTTTGCTATTATCTGGATTGTATATAAAATGTGGCGAAACCCTTCTCTTCTCACCTCCGGGGATGTGCTCACTGGTGGAGACTCCCTATTCTGTTAGTGTCATACCTTAAAATAAGAAAGAGACCGGACAAGTTACTAAGCCGGATGGCCTTTTGGTTCCCGGTACGTAGCCCCCTCCTCGACTCGAGTTGTCCGCTCGGGTACATAGTCTAGAACACATACCCAGGTTTTGAACCTAGAATAACTTGACCTCATGCAGGATCCCTAGTAGGAACGCTTATCTGCATCACGTGCATTTTGACTTAGGGGATTCAACACAGGGGTTGGGTCCGTCTAGGACAGGTGTACCCGGAATAATGGACCATCCTGATGCATCCTACTTGTGCATTTATCTGTTTTGGACTCGCATGCTGACCGGCTTTGAATATCTGCAATATTGAAAAAAAAAGAGAGAAAAAGAGAATATAGCAGTGTGGAGAGTTAATTACCTATACTAGAAAAACCAATGTCCAAGTAGTGCCGAAACGCTGCCGGATTTTTGAGAAAAAAAAAAGAGTTTTATTTTCAAATTAGTTTGTTTATTTGCCACTGAAAAAGAAAATATAAAAAACAAAAGAGTCTTGCTTTCAGAAATAGTGTATTTGCCAGCAAACACAAAACAAAAAGAGTCTTGTTTTCAAAATAGTAAGATTTATCTGCCCGAACTACGCAGGTTTGATTCTCACCGAATGTGAGATACGTAGGCAACCCTCATCGGGTCCAACCTCCCCTTTTCAAAAATAG
>NW_017685999.1:3969-6498 GCF_001879085.1 Nicotiana attenuata | reverse complement strand
CATTTGTGTATTGATAAGACCGTTTACTATTTCTTGAAGCTCAATCTCTCCCCCGGATGAACCATATAGCCAAGAGAAACCATGAACCAGAATAGAATCACCGCCCCGCCATGACCAAATTACATTTTTTTGCATTTTACGGCCAAAAAACGAGAATTCCTTCTGATTCCCAAATTTTCGCGTGCTATAGCCCGGGACCTCGGACCTGGATCACCTAAATTTTTTGGGACATCAAATACTACCTAAGAAACCATAGTCGTTGCCCTGCCATGACGCTCCTCATGTTTTGGCGTTTTACGGCCATAAAAACGGAATTCTGCCCGATTCCCATATTTTCGTGTGCGGGCGCCCGGACCCGGATAGCCTAAAAATTTTACGAGATATCAAATACTACCTAAGGAATCATAGTCACCACCCCGCCAAGACGGCTCCTTGTTTTTTGCGTTTTACGGCCATAAAACTGGGATTCCGCCTGATTTCTATATTTTCGTGTGCAATAGCCCACGCGTTCCGCCGTGGACCCGGGCCCTCGGACCCGGATCTCCTATACAATTTTTGGGACTTCTATACTACCTAAGGAACCAAAGTCACCGCCCCGCCACGACTGCTCCTCGTTTTTCGGCGTGTTACGGCCATAAACCGGAATTCCGCACGATTTCATATTTTCGTATGCCATAGCGCACGCCTTCCGCCGTGGGCCCGGGCCCCCGAACCTGGAATGCCTAAAATTTCTTCGGCACATCAAATACAACCTAAGGAACCATAGTCACCGCCCCGCCATGGACGCTCCTCATTTTTTGGCATTTTATGGCCAAAACCAGAATTCCACCCGATTCCCATATTTTCGTGTGCCATAGCCCACGCCTTACGCATGGGCTCGGGCCTCCGGACCCGGATCGCCTAAAAATTTTCTAGAACATCTAACTACCTAAGGAACCATAGTCACTACCCCGCCATCTCCGCACCTCATTTTTGGGCGTTTTACGACCATAAAATAGGAATTTCGCCCGGATCCTATATTTTCGTGTGCTAGCCCATGCCTTCCGCCGTAGGCCCATGACCCCGGACCCGGATCCTCTAGACATTTTTCGGGACATCAAATACTAAGGAACCATAGTCACCGCCCCGCCATGACCGCTCCTCGTTTTTTGCCGTTGTATGGCCATAAAACCAGAATTCCGCCCGATTCCCATATTTTTGTGTGCTATAGCCCACGCCTTCCGCCGTGGGCCCGGGCCCAAGGACCTGGATCGCCAAAAATTTTCCAGGACATCAAATACTACATAAGGAACCATAGTCACTGCCCTGCCATGAACGCTTCTTGATTTTTCATTCTTTATGGCCATACAACTGGAATTCCGCCCGATTCCCATATTTTCGTGTGCTATAGCCCATGCCTTACGCTGTGGGCCCGGGCCCCGGACCCGGATCGTCTAACTATTTTCCGGGACATCAAATAATACATAAGGAACTGTAGTCCCCATCCTGCCAGGACAGCTCCTCGTTTTTTGGCATTTTAGGGCCATAAAACTTGGCCAGGCCCCCGGACCCGGGTCTCCTAAAATTTTTCCAGGACATCTAATACTACCTATGGAACCACAGTCACCGCCCCGCCATGAGCGCTCCTCATTTTTTGGCGTATTACGTCCATAAACCGGAATTCCGCCCGATTCTCATATTTTCGTGTGCTATAGCGCACGCCTTCCGCCATGGGCCCGGGTACCCGAACTCGGATCGCCTAAAATTTCTTCGGGACATCAAATACTACCTAAGGAGCCATAGTCACTGCCCCACCATGCAGATCCTCATTTTTTGGCATTTTACGGCCATAAAACTGGAATTTCGCCCGATTCCCATATTTTTGTGTGCTATAGCCCATGTCTTCCGTCGTGGGCCCCGGACCCGAATAGCCTAAAGTTTTTATGGGACATCAAATACTACCTAAGGAACCATAGTCACCTCTCCGTCATGACTGCTCTTTGTTTTTGGCGTTTTAAGGCCATAAATCTAGAATTCTGCCCGATTCCCATATTTTCATGTGCTATAGCCCACGCCTTTCGCCGTGGGCCTGGACCCCCGGACCCGGATCGCCTAAAATTTTTCCAAAAAATCAAATACTACCTAAGCATTCTTAGTCACCTACCCGCCATGACCGCTCCTCATTTTTTGGCGTTTTATGGCCATAAAACTGGAATTCCGCCCGATTCCCATATTTTCGTGTGCTATAGCCACGCCTTATGTCGTGGGCCTGGGACCCCGGACCCGGATCGCCTAAAGATTTCCCAGGACATCAAATACTACCTAATGAACAATAGTCACCGCTTCGCCATGACCGCTCCTCGTTTGTTGGCATTTTACGTCCATAATACTAGAATTCTACCCGATTCCCATATTTTCGTGTGCTATAGCCTACGCCTTCCGTCGTGGGCCCGGGCCGCCAGACCTGGATCACCTAAAAAATTTCTCTGACATCAAATACTACCTAAGGAACCATAGTCACTGCCCCGCCATAACCGCTCCTTATTTTTT
>NW_017685999.1:0-1508 GCF_001879085.1 Nicotiana attenuata | reverse complement strand
GAGATATAAGATACGACCTAAGGAACCATAGTCACCACCCCGCCATGACCAAATTACATTTTTTTTGCATTTTACGGCCAAAAAACTAGAATTTCGGCCGATTCCCATATTTTCGCGTGCTATAGCTCACGCCTTCCGCCGTGGGCCCGGGCCCCCGGACCTGGATCACCTAAATTTTTTCGAGAAATCAAATACTACCTAAGGAACCGTAGTCACTGCCCTGCCATGACTGCTCATCGATTTTTGGCGTTTTACGGCCATAAAACCAGAATTCCGCCTGTTTCCCATATTTTCGTGTGCTATAGCCCATGCCTTAGGCCGTGGGCCCGAGCCCTCGGACCCGGATTACTTTAAAATTTTCCAGGACATCAAATTCTTCCAAAGGAACCATAGTCACCACCCCTCCATGACCGCTCCTCATTTTTTGGCATTTTACGGCCTTAGAACTAGGATTCCGCCCGATTCCCATATTTTCGTGTTCTATAGCCCACGCCTTGCGCCGTGGGCCCGGGCCCGCGGACCCGGATCTCCTAAAAATTTTCAAGGACATCTAATACTACCGAAGGAACCACAGTCACCGCCCCGCCATGAACTCTCCTCATTTTTTGGCGTTTTACGGCCATAAATCGGAATTTCGCCCGATTCCCATATTTTCGTGGGCAATAGCGCACGCTTTCCACCGTGGGCCCAGTCCCCCGGACCCGGATCGCCTAAAATTTATTCGGGACATCAAATACTACCTAAGGAACCATATTCACCACCCCACCATACAGCTCCTCATTTTTTGGCATTTTACGGCCATAAAACTGGAAGTCCGCCCGATTCCCATATTTTCGTGTGCTATAGCCCATGTCTTCCGTCGTGGGCCCCGAACCCGGATAGCCTAAAGTTTTTATGGGACATCAAATACTACCTAAGGAACCATAGTCACCGCTCCGTCATGACCACTCCTTGTTTTTGGCATTTTTAGGCTATAAACCCGGAATTCCACCTGATTCTCATATTTTCATGTGCTATAGCGCACGCCTTCCGCCGTGGGCCCGGGCCCCCGGACCTGGACGCCTAAAGTTTTTTCGGAAAATCAATACTACCTAAGGATTCTTATTCACCGCCCCGCTGTGACCGCTCCTCATTTTTTGGCATTTTATGGCCATAAAACTGGAAATGCGCCCGATTTCCATATTTTCGTGTGCTATAGCCACGCCTTCCGCCGTGGGCCTGGGACCCCGGACTCGGATTGCCTAAAATTTCCAGGACATCAAATACTACCTAAGGAACAATAGTCACTGCCCCGCCATGACCGCTCCTCGTTTGTTTGCATTTTACGGCCATAATACTAGAATTCTACCCAATTCCCACATTTTCTTGTGGTATAGCCCAAGCCTTCCGCCGTGGGCCCGGGCCCCCGGACCTGGATCACCTAAAAAATTTCCCTGACATCAAATACTACCTAAGGAACCATAGTCACTGCCCCGCCATAACCGCTCCTCATTTTTTGGCATTTTACG